>NC_035442.2:130337035-130621431 GCF_002127325.2 Helianthus annuus | reverse complement strand
TATCTGCCAAAGGAATAAGGATCACTGGTTAGGATCACATGTAAGGATCATGTATTATAAAAATCCAGCCCTAACAATTGCCCCCAAAATATAAGGAGTTTATTGTAAATTAACGAGTTGTATTTTGCTTTGATCCTATCTGTAACGGGCGACCCGGATAACTAGCCGTTATAACCGGACTAGCCGTTGCAACCTCCACGTCATAGATGTGACAATCCCTGCAAATCATGATTATAAATAGGAGATAGGGTTAGGATCAATCTGCATTTAAATTCAAGAGGTACTCCCTTTATAATCTCGTCCGAAAGATCGATCAGGTATTCTTCTTCTTTCTTTCCTTCTCTTATTCTGTTTTTCTTTCTCTTTCTATTCTTCCGCGAATATGTTGCTCCGGAACTCTCCTCACAAGGATCACGAGAAGAAAAGCCCTTTGAAAGGTCAAGGGATCATTAAGGATTCTCCCACCGAGAGGTGCTGCTTTTCTGATGCTCATATTGATAGGATCCGTCACTGTTTTTCGGCGAGTGTTGTCTTTAAATCTTTCACCCCCACTGCTTTAAGTGACTTTGTCTCCGACTCATGGGTGGCTTTTCCTGCAACTCCGTTTACCATAGGATATTCGTATCCTTTTCCGGCCTTTACCCAATCCTTCTTTTCTCTGACCGGCATGTCTTATATCCAAGCCATGCCGATGATCTGGAGGGTTCTGTATACCCTTGAGAGGATCATCGAGCAAGAGGGGATTGACTTAGGGATGTCGGAGCTGGCTGAGCTATATGATCTTACCACGTTTGGTTCCTGTCGGTACTTGTTGAAACGGAAAGCTGGGGAGGATCACCCTGTTTTTAAGGTTACCAAAAATGACACAAACTGGAAGCGACGTTTCTTCTTTGTTAGGAGGGATACCATCCCTAACGGGAAGGATCTGCCCAAGGAGTGGGCCACTCATGGTAGGATAGAGGATCCTGGAAGGATCACTATCAGACTTGTCTCTTATGATGAGGATCACTAATGTCTTTCTTTGTTTTTTGTTTATTGTGCAGCTATCTCCATTGCTCATCTCAAGTTAACCCCTGCTGCAAGAGAGAGGGTTCTAGCTTTCAAGAAGCTTGATCCTGAGATCAGGAGTTTTCAAATTGCCATTCAAGATTCACAGGAAGTATCCTCCGCATCTGCCACAATGTCAAGTAAGTATCTTCATTAAAAAGTAGTTCTGTGTACGATTTTTAAATTAGTTGAAGTACTTATCTTGTTTTGATTATGTAGGTGCTGAGAAATCTGTCAAGTCTGCCTCCAAGTTTGGTATTGATGAACTCGCCAATGTCAAGCCTTCAAGGAAGAAGACCCCTGCTGCTAGTCCCTCTGCTTCAGCCCCTAAAGCACCTGTTAGGGGTAAGGGAAAGAAGAGAAAGACTTCTAAGGATCTCCAAGGATTTCCCCTGCTCCGCCAGCAGTTTCTTGATTATGTTAATGAAGTAAGGATCATTGCCCCTGTTGGCTATCCTACTTGAGTATCCTGTCTGTGTATTCTGTTTCTTTGAGGATCACCTGGTCCTGATCTTACCTTTTTCCTTTTTGCAGAAACTTGCTGAAGTAGAGACCTACCTTGGCCATGTCGAGGATCAGGAAAGCCAAATCGCCGACCTTCAACAAATGGGCGTGTTGAAGGATCTGAAGATAGCTGATCTTGAGAAGGAGCTCCGGGCCACAAAGGATGAGGCTGCTCAAATGCTGATCAACATGGATGGCGAAAAGCAGGAGATCACCCAGGATGCCAAGGTCTCTGCCGCGATTGCTATGTATAAGATACAACTGCAGATGGCTGCGGAGGCTCAGGATCCTGCCTTCGACAAGAGCTCATGGGATGTGGAGGGTTGGAAGGCAAGGCTGGCGGAATTGGAGGACGATGATGAAGCTGAGGATATCCTTATGCTTGAAGGTGATGCTGGCAAGGATCAAGGTGGGGAAGCTAGTGGAGCTGGTGGTGAAGGTGCAGCGAAGGTTTGAGCTGCAGGATTGGGCAATGATGGAAATTTCTAGACATAGCCGGAGCCCAATTTTTTTTTTTTAAATTTGGTAGTGGTTTTTTGTGGTTGTGATGTTTTGAAACAATGATGGTTTGTAACTTTGAACAATAGTTTTTAGGGTTAAGGATCCTGGATCCTTTGAACAATAGGTAGGATCGCAAATGGTGGAGGGATCCTCTGTTTGGGGGATGGAGCCTTTGTGATCCTGCCGCCTTTTAATTTCCTGCACCTGCTGAGACCGCACAGACAATGGACACCCTTTGCCAACCCATGTGGACGGGCCACGTTTTGCTGGTAGAAATGTGGGTTGGCAATTTTGACAACTTTTTTGAAAGGGTTTAAGATCCTTTTGTTAATAATATAACTTTAATCTTTCTGGCTTATCTCGTGTTGTTATCCTTTATTTATCTTCTTATTTTCCAGTTGTTTTTAGAAATATATTTGTTAGAGTAACAAAAGTTTAGCAAACCATGTTTAACAAATTTAGGATATGATCCTAGATCAAATATCCTGACACCGAAAATTTTTGAAGTAATCAATTTCAAGGATCATAGGTTTAGTTGTCAAAGTGTAAGGGTTGTTCAGTATAATCAGAATAGTCAAGGATCATACCTGAGGATCCAAGTTAGGATCCTAACCTTTAATCAAGATAACCAAAAGTGAAATTTTAACGGATAATAAGGATTAAGGATCCTTATTTGTTTAACTTCGAGAACCTGAAAAACGGAACATAACTTGGGACTAAGCCAATGTAAAAGATAAATTAATAACTGGGGACATGCCCAAAGGATAACTGGGGATGATCCCAAAGGATCACTGGGGACAAGCCCAAAGGATAACTGGGGACAAGCCCAAAGGATAACTGGGGACAAGCCCAAAGGATCGTATGTGAACTGGAGTATGGCCCTTACTGGCGACTATCCAAACTTAGTGACATGAAAATGTCAAAACCTTAGCTAACGTGAAAACGTTAGAAACCTTAGGAACGGATGTATGGTACGTCTATCATTATACGTAGGATCCTGGGTATAGCCAGTACGATGAGGTTGTCAGCCCCGGAAGTGGGTACTGGTCCCAAAGACGTGAACTATATCAGGATCACCGTGCGCTGCTGGCGGAAACTGGGGATAATCCCAAGGATAACTGGGGTTGAACCCAAGGATCTGCGTTGCTTTTGAAGATATTTGACGATATGCTGTAGATACCTGAACTATCATAACTCAAATGGTTCGTGAGAAGAGGATGAAGGATACAGGATCCTTATCCTTTGGTAAAAAGTAAGGAAATGTAATAGTTTTAAGATAAGGATATTACCAGAGTAAGGATCACTGACATCACCGGGATCCTTCGAGGATACTTCAATGTAAGGATCACATGCTTGAAGGATCATGTTCACATAAAGTACTTCTTTAAGTGCACAGCATTCCAGGCTCTTGGTAACAAATTTCCTTCCATGGTTAGCAATTTGTATGCCCCCTTTCCTGCTTCAGCTTCAATCAAGTAAGGACCTTCCCACTTTGGTGCTAACTTCCCGTCAGCAGGATTGATAGTGTTTTGGAATGCTTTTCTCAACACCATATCTCCGACTTGGAACTTCCTTATCCTAACATTTTTGTTGTAAGCACCAGCCATTCTTTGTTGGTAGCTTGCCATCCTTATCCTAGCCAGATCCCTGATTTCCTCAATAGTATCCAAATCCTGAGCCAGGATTGTAGCATTCTCTTCAGGATCACGAGCACTTGTTCTAGCAGTTGGGATCACCATCTCTGTTGGGATCACTGCTTCTGCCCCAAATACTAAAGAGAAAGGTGCTTGGCCAGTGGCATTCTTGGGAGTTGTCCTGTCAGCCCATAGCACATAAGGTAACTCCTCTGCCCATTTCCCCTTCTTGGATCCTAGCTTCTTCTTCAGATTGTTGATGATGATCTTGTTGGATGATTCTGCTTGACCATTGGCTTGTGGATGAACTGGTGTTGATGTTATCATCTTAATTCCCCAACTGTCACAAAAGTTAGTAGTTCTGCTTCCAATGAATTGGGAACCATTATCACATACAATTTCAGAGGGAATGCCAAATCTAGTTATAATGTTTCTTTTGATAAAGGATATAACTTCTTTTTCTCTGACTTGAGCAAAAGCTTCAGCTTCTATCCACTTAGAGAAGTAGTCAGTCATGGCAAGCATAAATACTTTTCCACCAGGTGCTTTAGGAAGCTTGCCAACTATATCCATTCCCCATCTCATGAATGGCCAAGAGGATGGTATTGGGTGTAAAAATTCAGCTGGCTGATGGAGGATATTGCTGTGTCTTTGACAAGGATCACACTTCTTAGCATATTCTACAGCATCCCTTTTCATAGTTGGCCAGTAGTATCCTGTTCTAAGGATCCTTGAGAATAATGCTCTGCCCCCAGTGTGGTTTCCACAATCTCCTTCATGGAAGTCTCTCAACACTTCTTCAATTTCAGGATCCTCGATACATCTTAAATATGGTCCTGCAAGAGATCATTTATATAGCACATTATTTAAGATTGTGAACTGAGATACCTTAATCCTGAAAGCTCTAGGATTTTCTCCCATCGGAATCTCCCCGTATTGCAAGTATCTCATAATTGGTGAGATCCATGATCCTGAATAAGATTGAGCTTCTTCACCAGGGATCACTGCGGTATCCTCTTCTATTTCCATGGCCACCTGATTTTTAATGGCAGGAGCCAGGATATGGATGATAGGGATACTTATATCTTCTGGAATCTTTAAGGATGATCCTAGGTTGGCCAATGCATCAGCTTCCGTGTTATCCTCCCTTGGTACCTGTGTTAAGCTGAAAGAGACAAAAGAGAGTGCCAATTCTTTGACTATCTCTAAATATTTGGTTAGTTTTTCTCCTTTAACAGCATAGGATCCATTAAAGTGATTGGTGATTAATAATGAGTCCACATATACTTTAAGATATTTCACCCCCATATCCTTAGCAATTTGCAAGCCAGCAATTAAGGCTTCATATTCAGCCTCATTGTTAGTTGCTTGGAACTCACAGGCTATGGAGTGGGGTATTATGTCCCCCTGTGGCGATTTTAGTAGTATTCCGAGCCATGTGCCCTTTACATTTGAGGATCCATCAGTGTGTAGTATCCAAGGATCCTTGGTCTCATCCAGCTGCTGGACTTCCAATTCTGCTTCCTTTTGTAGATCACTACTGAAATCAGCCACAAAGTCAGCTAGTGCTTGGGATTTGATGGCTGTTCTTGGCTCATATCTTATATCATGGGCACTAAGTTTTACTGCCCACTTAGCCATTCTTCCTGACATCTCTGGTTTCCTGAGGACATTCTTAATTGGAAAGTAAGTTCTAACAACGATAGTATGGGTTTCAAAATAATGCCTTAACTTAGTTGATGCCATGATTAATGCAAGAATAAGTTTTTCGAGGTGTGAGTACCTGGATTCGGCATTAAGTAAACTCTTACTTACATAGTAGATAGGATATTGTGTACCTTCGTGATCCTTAACAAGGACAGCACTTACAGCGGTTGAGGATACCGCCAGGTATAAGGATAACGCATCTCCCTTTTCGGGTTTTGATAATGCAGGTGCTGAGGACATATATTTTTTAAGGGCTTGTAAAGCATTCTCATGTTTCTCAGTCCATTCAAACTTCTTGTTCTTCCTTAGGATATCGTAAAATTCTTTACATTTTTCTGAGGATTTTGATATGAACCTGTTCAGAGCTGCTATCCTGCCTGTTAGCCTTTGCACATCCTTAGCATTGGCAGGGGATTTGATATTCACCAGTGCTTTAATTTGCTCCGGACTTGCTTCAATGCCCCTCTGAGTTACCATATATCCTAGGAATTTACCTGCCTTAACACCGAAGTGGCATTTTGAAGGATTAAGCTTCATGTTATAATTATCAAGGATATCGAACGCTTCTTCCAAATCCCTTAGGTGATCCTCAGCTTTCTTTGATTTGACTACCATATCATCTATGTATACTTCCATAGTTTGTCCAATTTGATCTTTGAACATCATATTCACCAGCCTTTGATATGTTGCACCTACATTTCTTAATCCAAAAGGTATGGCAATATAACAATACAAACCGGTTGGGGTCATAAAGGCTGTATCCTCTTGGTCAGATGGTTCCATCTGAATTTGTTGGAATCCAGATGATGCATCCATAAAGGTCAACAGTTCATGCCCCGCTGTTGCATCCACCATGGAGTCAATGTGGGGTAATGGGAAAGGATCCTTGGGACATGCCTTATTCAGATCAGTGAAATCGACACATACCCTCCACTTTCCGTTTTTCTTTTGGACAACAACCACATTGGCTAACCATTTTGGATATTTTACCTCTCTGATCATACCTGCTCGAAGTAGTCTCTCTACTTCTTCTTGGATAATGGCATTCCTTTCTGGTGCAAACTTCCTCCTTTTTTGATGGATTGGTTTGATAGACCTGTCAATGCCAAGTTTATGAGTTATGATATCCTTAGATATACCTGTCATATCTTCGTGCTTCCATGCAAAGGTAGACTTTCTTCTTTTAAGGAAGGATATCATGTCTTCTTTCATCTTGCCAAGGATCCCTGACCCGATATAGATTTTTGATTCAGGATCACTAGGATCCAAGAGGATTTCGTCCACATCTTGTTTCCTTGCCTCCAAGACATTCCTCGGAGGATACTGTAATTGCTATTGCTCCCTTGGCTTCGAGGTTGGCTTCATGGATGAGGTATAACAATCCTTAGCCTCCTGCTGATCACTGTCGATCTTGATTATCCCCCATGGGCTAGGGAGTTTCACACATTGATGATAGGTGGATGGGACTACTTTCATATCATGTATCCAGGGCCTGCCAAGGATAACATTGCAACAAGATAAACAGTCAATAACCCAAAATTTTTGATAATTATGTAATCCTTCCACGTAGATTGGGAGTTTGATGTCCCCCAGAGTTTTCTTCGTTTCTCCACTGAATCCTACAAGCACGGAGGATCTTGGTGTGATGTCTGATTCTGGGATACCCATTTTCTTCAGAACGTCAAGCTGGATAATGTTCACTGAGCTTCCTCCGTCGATAAGGATCCTGCGGACAAAATGGTTAGAGATAAAGAGAGTAATAACTAAACTATCATGATGAGGATCCTGGATGTTAATGCGATCATTCTCATCAAACGTTATCGTGTTTCCTTCCGAGACACTCGATGTTCGAATAGGTCTCTCTCCATTATCTATTTTTGCTTCCTTTGCATGCCTTTTGGCCGCCGAGAAGGATGTACCACAGATGTCTGATCCTCCGGAAATAAAGTTGATCACTTGTGCATTCGCCGGAGGGGCTGGAGCCTTTTCAGGGATCCTTTCAGGATCCTTAGTCCTTTGCTTTTTTCTTCCTAACAATTCTTTTAGATGCCCCTTGCTTAACAGATATCCAATTTCTTTTCTTAAAGCTATGCATTCTTCAGTTAGATGCCCGAAATCCTCATGGTATGCACACCATTTTGACTTGTCTTTAGTCCCGGATGGTTTATCATTCTTCCTGGGCCACCTAGCTTTTTCTCCTAGATTCTGCATTGCAAGGATTAGTTCATGATTATCAACGGAAAAACAATATTCTGAGATTGGAGGATAATCTTCATCATCCTCTTCTTGGTCAACAGCATGCACATTCTGGTTGTCACTTCTATGGTAGGATTTGAATTTATTGTTCTTGAAGGAGGATCCTTGCTTCTCCTGTTTTGAGGATCCTACTTGTCTCTCCTGGATCCTCTTGTCATCCTCTAGCCGGATGAACCTGAGTGCCCGAGTTCTTACTTCATCTAGATTCCTGCATGGTGTCATAACAAGATCATCATAGAATAATGAATCCTTAAGCAGTCCCATTTTGAAGGCTTCAACAGCCGTAGCCATATCCAAGTTGGGAATGTCCAAGGATTCTTTACTGAATTTAGTTATATAATCCCTTATTGATTCATTATGACTTTGAGTTACCCTATATAAATCACTAGTTAATCTTTCAAATTTTCTACTACAAGAGAATTGGTTATTGAATAAATTAACTAAATAAGCAAATGAAGTAATAGAGTAAGGGGGAAGACTTAGCAGCCATTTAAGAGCTGATCCAGTAAGAGTGGATCCAAATCCTTTACATAGGCATGCTTCCTTTAGCTTTTCCGGGATTGGATTGATCTCCATCCTTTCCCTGTATTGTGCTATGTGCTCCTCAGGATCCGTTGTACCATCATACAGCTTCATAGTAGGGATATGGAACCTTTTGGGTACCTCTGCATCACAAATTGGTGGTGCAAAGCGAGATACCTTATGGCTTCCATCTGCAATCTCTGGGATAGGCTTGACTACCCCTGGAACACTTGAGATCATATCTTTTAGCTTCTGCAACTCCCTGGCCATAGCATGATTGATACCTGTATCCTGCATGAATCCATGGTTAGTGGTAAGATAATTATTTAAAGTGTTACCTCCCATTGAGTTCAAGTTAGTGAATCCATATTGCTGGGATTCTGGGATAACGGAGGGACCAGTGGAAGCAATGGTCTGCATTGAAATGAAGTCCCCTTGATGGACATCAAGACTTCCTGTTTGCAAACTTTTTAGGGATCCTGGCATCTGGAAGGATCCTGGTATCTGGGATGATCCTGGAACGAAGGAGGATCCTTGAACCTGGGATGATCCTGGAACGAAGGAGGATCCTTGACCCTGGGATGATCCTGGAACAAAGTAGGATCCTTGAAACTGATGTGCTCCCAGATAGGCTCCTGAATTCATGAAGGATCCCATATGCTGGGGATAGGATCCTGCCGGCTGAAAGTGTGAGCCTGATGCCTGAGTCATTGCTGCCGATCTGAGGTGCAATCCTCTTGATTCTCCCATAATTTGCACGTCTGGGACTCCCGATGGCTGAGAAGTGATCATTGGAGTATCAAAGCTCAAGGATTTGGGCATCAGTGGGGAATGATCCTCTGCCGCTTTCTTTTGTCTTTTGAGATCTCCAATTTCCCTGAGGATCCTTTCATTAGTTTCATCCTGCCGCTGCACACGATCCTTCATCTGCAAAATCAAAGTAAATACGTCACTAGTACTGGGAGTATAAGAATTCATAGCAGAAGAAGATGGAGGTTTAGAGTTAGTAGGAGTCGGTCTCTTCTCAGCATTCTTCTGGGATCCTGCCGGTGGAGGAGGCAGAGTGTTCTGAGACGAGGTGATTGCAGACATCGCCGTGGACGTGTTTTTCAATGATGAGGCCATGTAATTGTTTGAAATGATTTCGAACAGAAAGTTTTCTTATAAATGAAGCACCAATTGCCCCACGGTGGGCGCCAAACTGTTTTGGTCAAAAATCACACAAGGATAATGCAACCAAACTCTATGTAAACGGGGTATGATGCTTGGGTTATTGAAAAAGTAAAGGATCACTTCAGTATGAAATATGCAAAGACACAATGATTTATACGAGGAAAAAGCCCTTGATCAATGAATGATCTCCGGCATAAAAAACCTCGGGTGATGGCAACTACCGATCACCAACTTCAATATATAAAAATATGGTTACAACTTTGGATGATAATGAGCTGAGTACAAGGATCACTATCGTAATGTGTGTCTAAGCGTGTGAGAATTGTGTTGTCTCTTCTTCCGAATGGGGAAGAGTGTTATATATACAAGTGTAGGTGACCTATTTTAGGTAAAAAGACTAAAAATCAGCTCATTACCCCTTTAGAAATAAAAGTAAATCTAGCCTAAATTGTCGCCCTTAAATCATGCCAAGTTTCCATATCCTTTGCAACGTCCATCTCTGATTAAGCACATGCTATAATTGTAAAGACGCGTCCTTTGATCGTGATGCTAAGAGCGGATCCTGCCAGATGTTCCTGCAAAACATTATTTAATTCAATGAAGGTAACTGTTAGCATGAGGATCCTATAATGGTCCGTGATCCTGATCCTGGAACTCTGCTGAGGATCACTATCTGCCAAAGGAATAAGGATCACTGATTAGGATCACATGTAAGGATCATGTATTATAAAAATCCAGACCTAACAGTGACAAAGAGAGGCATTGAAGCCAGTCCAGAACAAATCAAAGCTATAGTGAACATCAAATCTCCTGCCAATGCTAAGGATGTTCAAAGATTAACAGGCAGGATTGCAGCTTTAAACAGATTCATATCAAAATCCTTAGAAAAGTGTATGGAGTTCTATGATATCCAAAGGAAGAACAAGAAATTCGAGTGGACTGAGAAGCATGAAAGTGCCCTAAGAGCCCTTAAGGATTACCTATCCTCGGCCCCGGCCTTGATGAAACCAGAAAAAGGAGATGTGTTATCCTTGTATCTTGCGGTATCCTCAAAAGCAGTAAGTGCCGTCCTTGTTAAGGATCACGAAGGTATACAACATCCTGTCTACTATGTAAGTAAGAGTTTACTTGATGCTGAATCCAGGTATTCACACCTAGAAAAACTTATTCTTGCATTAATTATGGCATCTACTAAATTAAGACATTATTTTGAAACTCATGCCATTATTGTTAAGACTAATTTTCCAATTAAGAATGTCCTTAGGAAACCTGAAATGTCAGGAAGGATGGCTAAGTGGGCAGTGAAGCTTAGTGCTTATGATATAAGATATGAGACTAGGACAGCCATTAAATCCCAAGCATTAGCTGACTTTGTGGCAGATTTCAGTGGTGATTTGCAAGAGGAAGCAGAATTAGAAGTCCAGCAGCTAGAGGAGACCAAGGATCCTTGGATACTCTATACTGATGTATCTTCAAATGTCAAAGGCACAGGGCTCGGAATACTACTAAAATCGCCATAGGGGGACATAATACCCCACTCTATAGCTTGTGAGTTCCAAACTACTAACAATGAGGCTGAATATGAAGCCTTGATAGCTGGTTTGCAAATTGCTAAGCATATGAGGATCAGGTATCTTGAGGTACATGTAGATTCATTGTTAATCACTAATCACTTTAATGGATCCCATGCTGTTAAAGGTGAAAAGCTAACCAAATATTTGGAGATAGTAAAAGAGTTGGCACTCTCTTTTGTTTCCTTTAGTTTGACACAGGTACCAAGGGAAGAAAATACAGAAGCTGATGCATTGGCTAATTTAGGATCATCTTTGAAGATCCCGGAGGATATAAGTGTTAGGGGAGGATTTTCTATCAGTTAGTGATCCTTACTTGTTATCCTAATAGTGATCCTTATTTCTGTGACAGGCAGTGATCCTTAGAGGAGCTTCAGGGAGCAGGATCATGGATCACCTTAAGGATCATGGATCACCTAAAGGATCCTCATACTAACGGTTGTTTCTTTGTATTTTGTATTATTTTGCAGGAGTGTTAAGCTTGACCTGGTCCTGGTAACGTTGCATCGGAATATTCCCCGGGCATTTCGCAGCCATTTGAACGAAGATGGACGTTGTGGAAGAACGTGGGGGAATGGCACAAAAAGTCGGGCAGTTAGTTAGCTTAGTTTAACTTTCATATTTAATGGGGTGACGAGCTAAAATTAGAACACTTAGCTATTTTTTGCTTACACACACACTCGCATACTTGCAGTCAAGAAGCTCTCGGCAAACACTTCACATTTCTTACACTTTCACATAACTAAACATAGTGATCCTTGTACTTAGCTCGTCACTATCCGAAGTTGTAAACATTTTTTATTATATTTGAGCTTGGTGATCAGTAGTTTCCATCACCCGAGGTTTTTTATGCCGGAGATCTTCTAAAGATCAAGGGCTTTTTCCTCGTATAAATCCTGGTGTTGTTCTTGCAATTTATTTCATAGTGATCCTCATCACACTTCTTCATTTCAAGCATCATTCCCCGTACATAGAGTTTGGTTGCAATATCCTCATCAGATTTTTGACCAAAACAGTTTGGCGCCCACCGTGGGGCAAGTGGTGCTTCGTTTCTAAGAAAGTTTTCTGTTGGTGATCATTCCGGTTCATTGCAAACGAATACATGGCTTCATCATTGAAGAATACTTCTACGGCAATGTCTGCGGTCAATTCATCTCAGGGCATTCCACCTCTGCCTCCACCACCTGCTGGATCTCAGAAAAATGCTGAGAAGAGACCAACTCCCATTTTCTCTAAACCTCCAACTTCTTCTGCTCCAACTTCTTCTACTCCCACTACTAGTGATATGTTTACTTTGATTTTGCAGATGAAGGATCGTATTCAGCGGCAGGATGAGACCAACGATAGGATCCTCAAGGAAATCGGAGATCTCAAGAAACAAAAGAAAGCGGCAGAGGATCACTCCCCGTTGGTGCCCAGATCATTGAATTTTGACACTCCAGTGATCACTTCTCAGCCATCGGTGGTTCCAGATGTTCAATATGTAGGTGAACCGAAAGAAGTGCACTACGGCTCAGCAATAATGACTCAGGCATCAGGCCCATATTTCCAGCCAGCAGGATCCTATCCGCAGCATATGGGATCCTTCATGAATTCAGGGGCTTACTCAGGAGTGCAGCAGAGTCAAGGATCTTCCTTCGTTCCAGGATCATCCCAGGTTCAAGGATCCTCCTTTGTTCCAGGATCATCCCAAATTCAAGGATCCTCCTTTGTTCCAGGATCATTCCAGGTTCAAGGATCCTCCCTTGTTCCAGGATCATCCCAGGTTCAAGGATCATCCTTTTTTCCAGGATCATCACAGGTGCAAGGATCCTCCTTTGTCCCAGGATCATCCCAGGTGCAAGGATCCTCCTTTGTCCCAGGATCATCCCTGGTTCAAGGATCCTCCTTCGTTCCAGGATCATCCCAGTTTCAGGGATCCTTCCAGATGCCAGGATCCTTGAGGAGCTTGCAAACAGGAAGTTCCGACGTCCATCAAGGAGATTTTATTCCCATGCAAACCATTGCTTCTACTGGCCCCTCCATCATTCCAGAGTCCCAGCAATTTGGATTCACATCCAGTGTCCCTCACTTAAACCCAATGGGAGGTAACACGTTTAATAATTCTCTTACGACTAACCATGGATCCATGCAGGATATAGGTATCAACCATGCCATGGCCATAGAGTTGCAAAAATTGAAGGATATGATATCAAGTGTTCCAGGAGTGGTCAAACCTATCCCAGAGATTGCAGATGGAAGTCATAGGATATCTCGTTTTGCACCACCAATTTGTGATGCTGAGATACCCAAAAGGTTCCATGTTCCAACCATGAAGCTGTATGATGGTTCGACAGATCCTGAGGAGCACATAGCACAATACAGGGAGAGGATGGAGATCAATCCAATCCCAGAAAGGTTAAAGGAAGCATGCCTGTGCAAGGGATTTGGATCCACTCTTACTGGATCAGCTCTCAAATGGCTGCTAAGTCTTCCCCCTTACTCTATTACCTCATTTGCTAATCTAGTTAACTTGTTCAATAGTCAATTTTCTTGTAGTAGAAAGTTTGAGCGATTAACTAGTGATCTATATAGGATAACCCAAGGTCATAATGAATCATTAAGGGATTACATAACCAAATTTAGTAAAGAATCCTTAGACATTCCCAATTTGGATATAGCCACGACTGTTGAAGCCTTCAAAATGGAATTGCTTAGGGACTCGTTGTTTCAGATTAGAGGATGACAAGAGGATTCAGGAGAGACTGGCAGGATCCTCAAAGAAAGACAAGCAAGGATCCTCATTTAAGAATAACAAGTTCAGATCCTATAATAGATCTGATAACCAGAACGTGCATGCTGTTGATCAAGAAGAGGATGATGAAGATTATCCTCCAATTTCTGAATATTGTTTTTCTGTTGATAACAATGAACTGATACTTGCGATGCAGAATTTAGGTGATAAAGCCAGATGGCCAAGAAAAAATGATAGACCAGGTGCAACCAAAGATAAATCCAAGTGGTGTGCTTACCATGAAGATTTTGGACATCTAACAGAAGAATGCATTGCATTGAGAAAGGAAATTGGATACTTATTGAGCAAGGGGCATTTAAAAGAGTTGCTGGGCAGAAAAAAGCCAAAGACTTAGGATCCTGAGAGGATCCCCGAGAAAGCTCCGGCCCCTCCAGCAGATGCACAAGTGATAAACTTCATTTCCGGAGGATCAGATATTTGCGGTACATCCTTCTCAGCAGCCAAGAGGCATGCAAAGGAAACTAAGATGGATAATGGAGAAAGACCTGTTCGAACATCAAGTGTCTCTGAGGGAAAAGTTATAACCTTCGATGAGGATGATCGTGTTGATATCCAGGATCCTCATCATGATGGATTAGTTATTACACTTTTTATTTCTAACCATTTTGTCCGCAGGATCCTTATTGACAGAGGAAGCTCAGTGAACATTATCCAGCTAGATGTTCTGAAGAAAATGGGTATTCCTGAATTAGATATCATACCAAGATCCTCCGTGCTTGTGGGATTTAGTGGCGAAACGAAGAAAACCCTGGGGGACATTAAACTCGCAATATATATAGAAGGCTTACATTCTTATCAAAAATTTTGTGTTATTGACTGTTTATCTTGTTGTAATGTTATCCTTGGCAGGCCTTGGATACACGATATGAAGGCAGACCCATCTACCTACCACCAGTGTGTAAAGCTCCCTAGTCCTTGGGGAATAGTCAAGATTGATTGTGATCAGCAGGAGGCTAAGAACTGCTACACTTCATCGATGAAACCAACCTCGAAGTCAAGGGAGCAATAGCAATCAAAGTATCCTCCAGGGGATGTCTTGGAGGCGGGAGAACAGGATGTGGTAGAAATCCTCATGGATCCTGATGATCCTGAATCCAAAGTCTATATCGGATCAGGGATCCTTGGCCAAATGAAAGAAGACCTCGTATCCTTCTTGAAAAGAAGGAAGACTACTTTTGCATGGAAGCATGAGGATATGACAGGTATATCTAAGGATATTATAACTCATAAACTTGGCATTGACCGGTCATTCAAGTCGATTCATCAAAAAAGGAGGAAGTTTGCACAAGAAAGGAATGCCATTATCCAGGAAGAGGTAGAGAAACTGCTCCGGGCAGGTATGATTAGAGAGGTCAAGTATCCAAGATGGTTGGCCAATGTGGTTGTTGTTCAAAAGAAGAATGGAAAGTGGAGGGTATGTGTCGATTTTACAGATTTAAACAAGGCATGTCCCAAGGATCCTTTCCCATTACCCCACATTGACTCCATGGTGGATGCAACGGCGGGTCATGAAATGTTGACTTTTATGGATGCTTCCTCTGGATTCCAACAAATCCAGATGGAACCATCTGACCAAGAGGATACGGCTTTCATGACTGCAACCGGTATATATTGTTATATTGCTATGCCGTTTGGATTAAGGAATGCAGGTGCCACATATCAAAGGCTGGTGAATATGATGTTCAAGGACCAGATTGGACAAACTATGGAGGTTTACATAGATGATATGGTGGTGAAATCCATAAAAGCTAAGGACCACCTGAGGGACTTGGAGGAAGCATTTGATATCCTTGATAAATATAACATGAAGCTTAATCCTTCAAAATGTCACTTTGGTGTCAAAGCAGGTAAATTCTTAGGATACATGGTGACCAAGAGAGGCATCGAAGCTAGCCCAGAACAAATTAAAGCCTTGGTGAATATCAAGTCTCCTGCCAATGCAAAGGATGTCCAAAGGTTGACAGGCAGGATAGCAGCTCTAAACAGATTTATATCTAAATCCTCGGAGAAGTGCAAAGAATTCTACGATATCCTAAGGAAAAACAAGAAATTCGAGTGGACTGAGAAGCATGAAAATGCCTTAAGAGCTCTCAAAGACTACCTATCCTCAGCCCCGGCCTTGATGAAGCCAGAAAAAGGTGATGTGTTATCCTTATATCTAGCAGTATCCTCAAAAGCAGTAAGTGCGGTCCTTGTTAAGGATCACGAAGGTACACAGCATCCTGTCTATTATGTAAGTAAAAGTTTACTTGATGCTGAATCCAGGTATTCACACCTTGAAAAGCTTGTTCTTGCATTAATCATGGCATCTACTAAGTTGAGGCATTATTTTGAAACTCATGTTATTGTCGTTAAAACTAATTTTCCAATTAAGAATGTCCTTAGGAAACCAGAAATGTCAGGAAGGATGGCTAAGTGGGCAGTGAAGCTTAGTGCCTATGATATAAGATATGAGCCCAGGACAGCCATTAAATCCCAAGCATTGGCTGACTTTGTTGCTGATTTCAGTAGTGATTTACAAGAGGAAGCCGAGTTAGAAGTCCAGCAGCTAGAGGAGACCAAGGATCCTTGGATACTCTATACTGATGGATCCTCAAATGTCAAAGGCACAGGGCTTGGTATACTACTAAAATCGCCACAGGGGGACATAATACCCCACTCTATAGCTTGTGAGTTCCAAACCACTAACAATGAGGCTGAGTATGAAGCCTTGATTGCTGGTTTGCAAATTGCTAAGCATATGGGGATCAGGTATCTTATGGTACATGTTGATTCTTTACTAATTACAAATCACTTTAATGGATCCTATACTGTTAAAGGTGAAAAACTAACCAAGTATTTAGAGATAGTCAAAGAGTTGGCACTCTCTTTTGTTTCCTTTAGTTTGACACATGTACCAAGGGAAGAAAATACAGAAGCTGATGCATTGGCTAACCTAGGATCCTCCCTGAAGATCCCGGAGGATATAAGTATCCCTATTATCCATATCTTGGCTCCCGCCATTAAGGATCATGTGGCTATGGAGATAGGAGAGGATTCTACAATTATCCCTAGTGAGGATACTGAATCCCATTCAGGATCAGGATCATGGATTTCACCGATTATGAGATACTTACAACAAGGAGAGATTCCTATGGGAGAAAATCCTAGGGCTTTCAAACAAAAGGTATCTCAATTTACAATCTTAAATAATATGTTATATAAACGATCTCTTGCAAGACCATATTTGAGATGCATTGAGGATCCTGAAGTTCAAGAAGTTCTAAAAGACTTCCATGAAGGAGATTGTGGAAACCACACTGGGGGCAGGGCATTGTTCTCTAGGATCCTAAGGACAGGATACTACTGGCCAACAATGAAGAGGGATGTTGTGGAGTATGCCAAGAAGTGTGATCTTTGTCAGAGACACAGTAATATCCTTCATCAGCCGGCTGAATTTCTACATCCTATATCCTCCTCTTGGCCGTTTATGAGATGGGGCATGGATATAGTTGGCAAGCTCCCTAAGGCACCTGGTGGGAAAGTGTTCATGCTTGCTATGACTGATTACTTCTCCAAGTGGATAGAGGCTGAAGCTTTTGCCCAAGTCAGAGAAAAGGAAGTTATATCCTTCATTAAAAGAAATATTATAACTAGATTTGGTATTCCTTCTGAAATTATATGTGATAATGGTTCCCAATTTATTGGGGGCAGAACTACTAACTTTTGTGACAGCTGGGGGATTAAGATGATAACATCAACACCAGTCCACCCACAAGCTAATGGTCAAGCAGAGTCATCCAACAAGATCATCATCAACAATTTGAAGAAGAAGCTTGGATCCAAGAAAGGGAAATGGGCAGAAGAGCTACCTTATGTGCTTTGGGCTGATAGGACAACCCCTAAGAATGCTACTTGTCAAACACCATTCTCTTTGGTATTTGGGGCAGAATCGGTGATCCCAACAGAAATGGTGGTTCCAACTGCTAGAACAAGTACCCGTGATCCTGAGGAAAATGATGAGAACCTGGCTCAAGACCTGGATACTATTGAGGAAATCAGGGATTTAGCTAGGATAAGGATGGCTAGTTATCAACAAAGAATGACCGGTGCTTATAACAAGAATGTCAGGATCAGGAAGTTTCAAATTGGTGATATGGTATTAAGGAAAGCATTTCAGAATACCACCAATCCTGCTGATGGAAAGTTGGCACCAAAATGGGAAGGCCCTTATTTGATTGAAGCTGAAGCAGGAAAGGGGCATATAGATTGCTGAACATGGAAGGTGATTTGTTACCAAGAGCTTGGAATGCTGTCCATTTGAAGAAATATTTCATGTGAGCAGGATCCTCTATGCACATGTGATCCTTACATTAGGGGTATCCTTGAAGGATCCTTAAAGCGTCAATGATCCTCACTCTGGTAACATCCTAATCTTGAACTATTTCATTTATTTGCTTTCCCATACAAGGATAAGGATCAGGTATCCTTTATCCTTCTCTCACCAAATTTTGAGTTTTAAAAGTTCAGGTATTCTTAGCATAATGTTGATTATCTACAGAAGTGATCCAAATCCTTGGGTTTAACCCCAGTTATTTGGGCTTGACCCCAGTTCCGCCTGTAGCGCATGATGATCCTTGTATAGTTCAAGGCATTGGGACCAGTACTCGCTTTAGGGGCTGATAATTCCATTGTACTGGCTATACCTAGGATCCTACGTATAATGGTAGACGTACCATACATCCGTTCCTAAGGTTTCTAACGTTTTCACGTTAGCTAAGGTTTTGGCATTATCATGTCACCAAGTTTGGATAGTCGCCAGTTAGGGCCATACTCCAATTCACACACGATCCTTGGGCTTGTCCCCAGTTATCCTTGGGCTTGTCCCCAGTTATCCTTGGGCTTGTCCCCAGTTATCCTTGGGCTTGTCCCCAGTTATCCTTGGGCTTGTCCCCAGTTATCCTTGGGCTTGTCCCTAGTTATCCTTGGGCTTGTCCCCAGAATTGTTGGGCTTGTCCCCAGTTACTAACTTGTCTTTTATATTGGCTTAGTCCCAAGTTATATTCTATTTCAGGTTTTCGAAGTTAAACAACTAAGGATCCTCAATCCTTATTATCCACTAAGGTTTTTCTTATAGTTACCCTGATTATAGTGTTAAAGGTTAGGATCCTAACTTGGATTCTCAGGTATGATCCTTAACTATTTTGATTTTATTCATTATTCATTTGAATAACCCTTATACTTTGACAACTGAACCTATGATCCTTAAAATAAACTACTTTTTAGAAGTTTTCGACTATAGGATATTTGATCTTGGATCATATCCTAAAATTCTTAAACTTAGTTTGTTTAACTTTTCTTATTCAAACAAATGTATAACACAACAATTGAAAACTAAAGGATATACGAGGATAACAACACGGGAAATAGTCGAAAAGTTGAAAGTTTTATTTATCATCAAAATATTTAACCTTTTAAGGTTGTCAAAATTGCCAACCCACATTTCTACCAGCAAAACGTGGCCCGTCCACATGGGTTGGCAAAGGGTGTCCATTGTTCATGCGGTCATAGTAGTGCAGGAAATAAAAGTCGGCAGGATAACAAGTGGCTTCATCCCCCAAACAGAGGATCCCTCCACCACCTATTATCCTACCTATTGTTCAAAGGATCATAGATCCTTACCCTAAAAACTATTGTTCAAAGTACAGACCAACCACCAAATTGTTCAAACAAACAAACAAAAAATTGGGCTCCGGCTATGTCTAGAAATTTCCATCATTGCCCAATCCTGCAGCCTAGACCTTCGCTGCATCCTCACCACCAGCTCCACTTGCCTCACCACCTTGGTCCTTGCCGGTGCCTCCACCCTCAAGCGTCAGGATCTCTTCAGCCTCTTCATCGTCCTCCAGTTCAGCCAGCCTAGCCTTCCAGCCCTCAACATCCCAGGTGCTCTTGTCAAAAGCAGGATCCTGAGCTTCCATGGCCATTTGCAGCTGGATCTTATACATAGCTATTGCGGCAGAGACCTTGGCATCCTGGGTGATCTCATGCTTCTCATAGTCAAAGTTGATCAGCATCTTGGTAGCTTCGTTCTTGGTGGCCTGGAGATCCTTCTGAAGGTCGGCTATCTTGAGATCCTTCAGCACAGCAACCTGTTGAAGATCAGCAATCCTCTTATCTTGATCCTCAACGTGGCCCACGTAGTCCTCAATCTCAGCAAATTTTTGCAAGGAAGACAAAGGATAATGTCAGGAATAAAGGATCCTCAAGCAAGCAGGATATGCAAACAGGGACAGTGATCCTTACATCGTTGAAGTACTCGAGGAATTGGTGGCGGATCAAAGACAGGCCTTGCAGATCCTCAGCCTCGGAGGTCTTTCTCTTCTTTCCTCCTTTTCCTTTGACAGGTGCCTTGGGGATAGAAGCACTTGGGCTAGCAGGGGTCTTCTTCCTTGAGGATTTAACATTGGTGAGGTCAGTGATGCTGAACTTCGAAGCTGACTTGGTGGACTTTCCGGCACCTACACAATCAAAACAAGATAAGTATTTAAATTTTATTGCAATTTCATTATTTAATTAAATCTTTAAAACAAGGATACTTACTCGACATTGTGACAGAACCAGAGGATACTTCCTGAGAGTCATGAGTGGTGGTCTTGAAAGTTCTTGTTTCAGGGTCTAATCTCTTGAAAGCTAGAAGTCTTTCCTTTGCAGCAGGAGTCAATCTAAGGTGTGCAACAGAGATAGCTATACAACAAAAGAATAACAAAAAGTCAGTGATCCTTATGTGAAAGAAAAGGTCTTCTTGTGATCCTCCCTAGGATCCTTCCTCCTACCATGTATAGCCCACATCGTGGGAAGATCCTTCCCGTCAGGGATAGAATCTCTCCTCACAAAGAAGAAGCGATGCTTCCAGTTGGTGTCATTTTTTGTGGCCTTGAAGATTGGGTGCTCCTCCCCAGGCTTTCGTTTGAACAAGTAGCGATGGGAACCAAGGTGGTCAGATCATACAGCTCTCCTAACTCAGCCATACCCAAATCTATCCCCTCCTGCTTGATGATCCTTTCCAGGGTGTATAGAACCCTCCAGATCATCGGCATAGCTTGGATGTAGGATATGCCGGTCAGGGAGAAGAAGGATTGAGTGAAAGCTGGGAAAGGATATGTATAACCTATGGTAAATGGGGTGACAGGGAAAGCAACCCAGTTATCAGAGATGTGATCACTGAGAGCATTGGGGTTAAAAGGTTTGAAGACAGTGGTTGCCGGAAAACAACAGCGGATCCTGTCAATCTGTGGATCGGTAAAGCAGCATCGTTCCTTGATGGAATCTTCGATGATTCCTTGGCTTTTTGGTGGACTGTTCTTCTGGTGATCCTTAGCAGGCGAGTTCCGGAGCAACATTTTCGACAGAATAGTAGAAGAAAAGAAGAACAGAGCAAGCAAGAGAGAAGAAGATGAAAAGGAGAATACCTGGTTGATCTTCTGAATACGGTTATAAAGGGAGTCGCTTTGAATTTAAATGCATTTGATCATATCCCTATCTCTATTTATAATCATGATTTTGCAGATATGTCACTTCCATGACGTCACAGTGCAACGGCTAGTTAGCATTTAACGGCTATAATGCCGTTGAGTTTGTTACAGATAAGATCGAGAAAATATAATCCGTTACTTTTACATTTCACTCCTTATATTTTGGGGGCAATTGTTAGGGGAGGATTTTCTATCAGTTAGTGATCCTTACTTGTTATCCTAATAGTGATCCTTATTTCTGTGACAGGCAGTGATCCTTAGAGGAGCTTCAGGGAGCAGGATCATGGATCACCTTAAGGATCATGGATCACCTAAAGGATCCTCATACTAACGGTTGTTTCTTTGTATTTTGTATTATTTTGCAGGAGTGTTAAGCTTGACCTGGTCCTGGTAACGTTGCATCGGAATATTCCCCGGGCATTTCGCAGCCATTTGAACGAAGATGGACGTTGTGGAAGAACGTGGGGGAATGGCACAAAAGTTGGGCAGTTAGTTAGCTTAGTTTAACTTTCATATTTAATGGGGTGACGAGCTAAAATTAGAACACTTAGCTATTTTTTGCTTACACACACACTCGCATACTTGCAGTCAAGAAGCTCTCGGCAAACACTTCACATTTCTTACACTTTCACATAACTAAACATAGTGATCCTTGTACTTAGCTCGTCACTATCCGAAGTTGTAAACATTTTTTGTTATATTTGAGCTTGGTGATCTGTAGTTTCCATCACCCGAGGTTTTTTATGCCGGAGATCTTCTAAAGATCAAGGGCTTTTTCCTCGTATAAATCCTGGTGTTGTTCTTGCAATTTATTTCATAGTGATCCTCATCACACTTCTTCATTTCAAGCATCATTCCCCGTACATAGAGTTCGTTGCAATATCCTCATCAGATTTTTGACCAAAACGATAAGTATCCCCATTATCCATATCCTGGCTCCTGCCATCGAGGATCATGTGGCTATGGAAATAGGAGAGGATTCTGCAATTATCCCTAGTGAGGATACTCAATCTCATTCAGGATCATGGATCCTCCCAATCATGAGATACTTACAACATGGAGAGATTCCTACAGGAGAAAACCCTAGGGCTTTCAAAATTAAGGTATCTCAATTCACAAATTTAAATAATATGTTGTATAAACGATCTCTTGCAGGACCATATTTAAGATGCATTGAGGATCCTGAAACCCAAGAAGTTTTAAAAGACTTCCATGAAGGAGATTGTGGAAACCACACTGGGGGCAAGGCATTTTTCTCAAGGATCCTGAGGACAGGATACTATTGGCCAACTATGAAGAGAGATGATGTGGAGTATGCTAAGAAGTGTGATCCTTGTCAGAGACACAGCAATATCCTTCATCAACCAACTGAATTTTTGCATCCTATATCCTTCTCTTGGCCATTTATGAGATGGGGTATGGATATAGTTGGTAAGCTCCCTAAGCCACCTGGTGGAAAAGTGTTCATGCTTGCTATGACTGATTACTTCTCCAAGTGGATAGAGGCTGAAGCTTTTGCCCAAGTCAGAGAAAAGGAAGTTATATCCTTCATTAAAAGAAATATTATAACTAGATTGGGTATTCCTTCTGAAATTATTTGTGATAATGGTTCCCAATTTATTGGGGGCAGAACTACTAACTTTTGTGACAGCTGGGGGATTAAGATGATAACATCAACACCAGTCCACCCACAAGCTAATGGTCAGGCAGAATCATCCAATAAGATCATCATCAACAATTTGAAGAAGAAGCTCGGATCCAAAAAAGGGAAATGGGCAGAAGAGTTACCTTATGTGCTTTGGGCTGATAGGACAACCCCCAAGAATGCTACAGGCCAGACTCCATTCTCTTTGGTGTTTGGGGCAGAATCAGTGATCCCTACAGAAATGGTGGTCCCAACTGCTAGAACAAGTATTCGTGATCCTGAGGAAAATGATGAGTACTTGGTTCAAGACCTGGATACTATAGAAGAAATAAGGGATCTGGCTAGGATAAGGATGGCCAGTTATCAACAAAGAATGGCTGGTGCTTACAACAAAAATGTCAGGATCAGAAAGTTCCAAATTGGTGATATGGTGTTAAGGAAAGCATTTCAAAATACCACCAATCCTGCTAATGGAAAGTTGGCACCAAAATGGGAAGGACCTTACTTGATTGAAGCTGAGGCAGGAAAGGGGGCATATCGATTGCTAACAATGGAAGGTGATTTGCTACCTAGCGCTTGGAATGCTGTCCATTTGAAGAAATACTTCATGTGAGCAGAACCCGTGATCCTCACATCATAAGTATCCTTGAAGGATCCTTAGAGCACAGATGATCCATACTTTGGTAACATTCTAATCCCAAACTATTTCATTTCCTTACTTTCTCACATAAGGATAAGGATCTTGTATCCTCTATCCACCTTTCACGTGATTCTGAGTTTTGAAGGTTCAGGTATTCTTAGCAAAAGGATGGTTATCCACAAAAGCAACCAGTTACTTGGGTTTGACCCCAGTTATTTGGGCTTGACCCCAGTTCCGCCTGTAGCGCATGATGATCCTGGTATAGTTCATGGCAATGGGACCAGTACTCGCTTTAGGGGTTGATAATTCCATTGTACTGGCTATACCTAGGATCCTACGTATAATGGTAGACGTACCATACATCCGTTCCTAAGGCTTCTAACATTTTCACGTTAGCTAAGGTTTTGGCATTTTCATGCCACTAAGTTTGGATAGTCGCCAGTTAGGGCCATACTCCAGTTTACACACGATCCTTGGGCTTGTCCCCAGTTATCCTTGGGCTTGTCCCCAGTTGCTAACTTTTATCTTATATTGGCTTAGTCCCAAGTCATGTTCTATTTCAGGTCTTTGAAGTTAAACAACCAAGGATCCTTGATCCTTACTTCTTACTAAGGTTTTTCTTATAGTTATCCTGGTTATGGTATTAAGGGTTAGGATCCTAACTTGGATCCTCAGGTATGATCCTTAACTATTTTAATTTTGTTCATTGTTTATTTGAATAACCCTTGTACTTTGACAACTGAACTTATGATCCTTAAAATATGCTACTTTTTGGAATTTGTCAACTGTAGGATATTTGATCCTGGATCATATCCTAAATATTTTTTATCTAATTTGTTCAACTTTTCTTATTTAGACAAGTGTATATCAGAACAATTAAAAATTAAAAGGATATACAAGGATAACAACACATGATAAGCCAAAAAAGATTAAAGTTATTTTATTAACAAAAATTTAACCGTCAAAAGTTGTCAAAATTGCCAACCCACGTTTCTACTAGCAAAACGTGGCCCGTCCACATGGGTTGGCAACGGGTGTCCATTGTTTGTTTGGTCATAGCATGCAGGAAATAAAAGATGGCAGGATCACAATGGCTTCATCCCCCAAACAGAGGATCCCTCCACCATTTGTAATCCTACCTATTGTCCAAAGGATCCTAGATCCTTAACCCTAAAACTATTGTTTAAGTACAAACCAACCATTGTTTAACAAAAAAATACCATCAAACCTAAAAAATTGGGCTCCGGCTATGTCTAGAAGTGTCCATCATTGCCCAATCATGCAGCCTACACCTTCGCTACATCACCATCCCCAGCTCCACTAGCTTCACCACCATGATCCTTGCCACTGCCTCCAGCCTCGATCGTCAGGATCTCCTCAGCCTCCTCCTCGTCATCCAGCTCAGCCAGCCTTGCCTTCCAGCCTTCCACATCCCAGGTGCTCCTATCGAAGTCGGGATCCTGAGCTTCTAAGGCCATCTGCAATTTGGTCTTATACATCGCTATGGCAGCAGAGACTTTAGCATCCTAGGTGATCTCATGCTTCTCGTAATCAGCATTGATTAGCACCTTGGCCGTCTCATTTTTGGCATTTTGGAGGTCTTTTTGGAGGTCGGCAATCTTAAGATCCTTGAGCAGTGCAACTTGTTAGAGGTCAGCAATCTTCCTGTCCTGCTCCTCAACATTCCCCACATAATCTTCAATCTCAGCAAATTTCTGCAAAGAAGATAAAGAACAGTTCAAGACCAGGTGATCCTCAAATAAGCTGGATACCAAAGCAGGGACAGTGATCCTTACATCGTTGAAGTACTCAAGGAATTGGTGGCGGATCAGAGGCAGACCTTGCAGATCCTCAGCTTCAGAGGCTTTTCTTTTCTTGCCTCCCCTTCCTTTGGAGGGTGCCTTGGGGATCGAAGCAGATGGGCTAGCGGGAAGCTTTTTCTTAGTGGATCGCACGTTATCCAGATCGGTCACGCTGAACTTGGAGGCAGATTTTGAAGCTTTTCCAGCACCTGCACAATCAAAGCAAGATAAGTATCCTTATCCTATTTCTATTTAACTATTTATTCAAATCTTTAACTATATGAAAAACAAGATACTTACTTGACATGGTGACTGAGCCAGAGGATACCTCTTGTGAATCCTGGGTGATTGTCTTGAATGATCTTGTTTCAGGACCGAGTCTTCTAAAGGCAGCAAGCCTTTCTTTGGTAGCAGGAGACGGTATGAGGTGTGAAACAGTAACAGCTGCATAACATAAAACAGAAGGGAGTTAGTGATCCTATAACAACAGCAAGATTATCTGGTGATCCTTCTCAGGATCCTCTATCCTACCATGAGTGGACCACTCCCTGGGTAGATCCTTTCCGTTTGGAATAGAGTCTCTTCTGACGAAGAAGAAGAAGCGTCGTTTCCAATTTGTATTGTTTTTGGTAGCTTTGAAAATGGGGTGTTCTTCACCAGGTTTACGTTTAAACAAGTATCGGTGGGATCCAAAGGTAGTGAGATCATACATCTCGGCCAACTCTAACATTCCTAGGTCAATCCCCTCCTGCTCAATGATCCTCTCAAGGGTATACAAAACCCTCCAGATCATTGGCATAGCTTGGATATAAGAAATGCCAGTAAGAGAGAAGAAGGATTGGGTAAAGGCTGGAAAAGGATAGGTATAGCCTATGGTGAACGGGGTAACGGGAAAGGCAATCCAAGTTTCAGAAACATGATCACTCAAAGCAGTGGGATCAAAGGATTTGAATATGGTGTTCGCTGGGAAGCAATAGCGGATTCTATCGATCTGTGGATCAGTGAAACAACAGCGTTCTTTTGCGGAATCTTTGATGATCCCTTGACTTTTCAGAGGGCTGTTCTTCTGGTGATCCTTAGCGGGAGAGTTCCGGAGCATCATTTTCGATGAGATGATGGTAAAAGAAGTAAAACAGAGTGAGAGAAGGAAGAAGAGGAAAAGAGAATACCTGATTGATCTTCGGATGAGAATTTAAAGGGAGTTTCTCTTGGATTTAAATGCAAATAGATCCTATCTCTAACTCATATTTATAATGATGAATCTGCAGGGTAAGTCACCTCAGTGACGTCAGGATTGCAACGGATAGTTCGATTCTAACGGCTATATATTCGTTAGTCTGTTGCGGATAAGATCGATAAAATACAACTCGTTTATTTACATAATTACTCCTTGTGTTTTGGGGGCAATTGTTAGGGGAGGATTTCTTAATGACCTGTGATCCTCAAGTGTTATCCTGTTTGGTGATCCTTACTTCTGTGACAATTAGTAATCCTTAGAAGTGCTTCAGGATCAAGATCATGGATCATCCTAAGGATCCTTATACTAATGATTGTTCACTTTGAATTCGGTGTTGTATTGCAGGAGTACCGGTGTGGACTTGGTCATGGCGATATTCCTGGAGCATATTCCCTTCAATTCTGCACGTGCTTGACCATTGTGAACGTTATGGAGAACGTGGGGAGAAGGCACGAAATGCGGACAGTTAGTAGGCTATATATTTTCTATTTTTAAAGGGGATAGCGAGCTATTTTTAGAACACTTGGCTATTTTTTGGTTACACACACTCGTACAACTGCACTCATCAGCTCACGGCGAAACACTTAGCAATTTTCATACATTTCTACACGATACACTATAGTGATCCTTGTACCTAACTCGCTATCATCCAAAGTTGTAAAAGAATTATTATTTAATTTGAGTTGGTGATCGGTAGTTTCCATCACCCGGGGTTTTTTATGCCGGAGATCATTCATTGATCAAGGGCTTTTTCCTCGTATAAATCTTTGTGTCACTTGTGCAATTCATTTCTGAGTGATCCTCATTGTTGTTTACCAATTCAAGCATCATACCCCGTAACAGAGAGTTTGGTTGCATTATCCTTGTCTGATTTTTGACCAAAACAGCAAGCATGAACACTTTACCACCAGGTGCCTTGGGAAGTTTACCAACTATATCCATTCCCCATCTCATAAATGGCCAGGAAGAGGATATAGGATGCAAGAGCTCTGCTGGTTGATCGCAGAATCCTCTCCTATCTCCATAGCCACATGATCCTCGATAACAGGATTTAGGATATGGATAATAGGGATTTTGATATCCTCTGGGATCTTCAAGGATGATCCCAAATTGGCCAGTGCATCAGCTTCTGCATTCTCTTCTCTTGGTACCTGTGTCAAACTAAAAGATACAAAAGAAAGTGCCAATTCTTTGACTATCTCTAAGTATTTGATTAGCTTTTCACCTTTAACAGCATAGGATCCATTAAAGTGATTAGTGATTAATAATGAATCTACATGTACCTCAAGATACCTGATCCTCATATGCTTGGCAATTTGCAAACCAGCTATCAAGGCTTCGTATTCAGCCTCATTGTTAGTAGTTTGGAACTCACAATCTATAGAGTGGGATATTATGTCCCCCTGTGGCGATTTTAGTAGTATTCCAAGCTCAGTTCCTTTGACATTAGAGGCTCCATCAGTGAAGAGTATCCAAGGATCCTTAGTTTCTTCAAGCTGCAGGACTTCTAACTCAGCTTCCCTTTGCAAGTCACTACTGAAATCTGCCACAAAGTCAGCTAAGGCTTGGGATTTAATGGCGGTTCTAGGCTCATATCTTATATCATAAGCACTAAGCTTCACTGCCCACTTAGCCATCCTTCCTGACATTTCAGGTTTCCTGAGAACATTCTTAATTGGAAAATTAGTCTTATTAATAATGGCATGAGTTTCAAAATAATGTCTTAATTTAGTGGATGCCATGATTAAAGCAAGGATAAGTTTTTCTAAATGTGAATACCTGGATTCAGCATCAAGCAAACTCTTACTTACATAATAAATAGGATGTTGTGTACCTTCGTGATCCTTAACAAGGACGGCACTTACTGCTTTAGAGGATACCGCTAGGTATAAGGATAACACATCTCCCTTTTCTGGTTTCATCAAAGCGGGGGCTGAGGATAGGTAATCCTTAAGGGCTTTGAGGGCATTTTCGTGCTTCTCAGTCCATTCAAATTTTTTGTTCTTCCTCAGGATGTCATAGAATTCCTTGCACTTTTCTGAGGATTTGGATATGAACCTGTTTAAGGCTGCGATCCTGCCTGTTAATCTTTGCACATCCTTAGCATTGGCAGGTGATTTAATGTTCACAATAGCCTTAATTTGCTCCGGACTTGCTTCAATGCCCCTCTTAGTCACCATATAGCCTAGGAATTTACCTGCTTTAACACCAAAGTGACACTTGGAAGGATTTAGTTTCATATTAAATTTATCAAGGATATTGAATGCTTCCTCCAAGTCTTTAAGGTGATCCTCAGCTTTTTTAGACTTAACCACCATGTCATCTATATAGACTTCCATAGTGTTAGGGGAGGATTTTCTAACAATAAGTTATCCTTGCTTATTATCCTGACAAGTGATCCTTACTTCTGTGACAGATAGTGATCCTCAGAAGAGCTTCAGGATCAGGATCATGGATCACCTTAAGGATCCTCATACTAACGATTGGCTGTTTGTATTTCGTATTATTTTGCAGGAGTATTGAACTTGACTTGGTCTTGGCAACGTTACTATGGAATATTCCCCAAGTATTTCGCACTCATTTGAACGAAAATGGACGTTGTGGAGAACGTGGGAGAATGGCATGAAAGTCGGGCAGTTAGTTAGTTTAGTTTAGCTTTCATATTTAAAGGGGTGACGAGCTAAAATTAGAACACTTAGCCATTTTTTGTTTACACACACTCTCGTACAATTGTAGCCACAAAGCTCTCAGCAAACACTTAGCATTTCAAACACTTTTACACGTTTTAGCATAGTGATCCTTGTACTTAGCTCGTCACTATCCGAAGTTGTAAACTTTAATTGATTTATTTGAGCTTGGTGATCGGTAGTTTCCATCACCCGAGGTTTTTTATGCTAGAGATCATTCATTGATCAAGGGCTTTTTCCTCGTATAAATCCTTGTGTTGTTCGTGCAATTTATATCATAGTGATCCTTATCATAATTCTTCATTTCAAGCATCATTCCCCGTAACTTGGAGTTTGGTTGCATTATCCTAGCGTGATTTTTAACCAAAACAGTTTGGCGCCCACCGTGGGGCAATTGGTGCTTCATTTATAAGAAAATTTTCTATTGGTGATCATTCCAATTCATTGCATACGAATACATGGCTTCATCAGTGAAGAATACCTCTACGGCAATGTCTGCGGTCAATTCGTCCCAGGGCGTTCCACCTTTGCCTCCACCACCTGCTGGATCTCAGAAAAATGCTGAGAAGAAACCAACTCCCATATTCCCTAAACCTCCAACTTCTTCTACTCCTTACAAGAAATCGGAGATCTTAAGAAACAAAAGAAAGTGGCAGAGGATCATTCCCCACTGGTGCCCAGATCTTTGAATTTTGATACTCCGGTGATCACTTCTCAGCCTTCGGTGATTCCAGACGTTCAGTATGTGGGTGGACCAAAAGGAGTGCACTATGGATCGACAATAATGACTCAGGCATCAGGTTCATATTTTCAGCCAGCAGGATCCTATCCTCAGCATATGGGATCCTTCATGAGTTCAGGAGCCTACTCAGGAGCGCAGCAGGTTGAAGGATCCTCCTTTGTTCCAGGATCATCCCAGGTTCAAGGATCCTCCTTTGTTCCAGGATCATCCCAGGTTCAAGGATCCTCCTTTGTTCCAGGATCATCCCAGGTTCAAGGATCCTCCTTTGTTCCAGGATCATCCAAGGTTCAAGGATCCTCCTTTGTCCCAGGATCATCCCAGGTTCAAGGATCCTCCTTTGTTCCAGGATCATCCCAGATTCAAGGATCCTCCTTTGTTCCAGGATCATCCCAGGTTCAAGGATCCTCCTTTGTTCCAGGATCATCCCAGTTTCAGGGATCCTTCCAGATTCCAGGATCCTTGAGGAGTTTGCAAACAGGAAGTTCCGATGTCCATCAGGGAGACTTCATTCCAATGCAGACCATTACTTCCACTGGTCCCTCCATCATCCCAGAGTCCCAGCAATATGGATTCACATCCAGTGTTCCAAACTTGAACCCAATGGGAGGTAACACTTTTAATAATTCTCTTACCACTAACCATGGATTCATGCAGGATGCAGGTATCAACCATGCTATGGCCAGAGAGTTGCAAAAACTGAAGGATATGATATCAAGTGTTCCAGGAGTGGTCAAACCTATCCCGGAGATTGCAGATGGAAGCCATAAGATATCTCGTTTTGCACCACCAATTTGTGATGCTGAGATACCCAAAAGGTTCCATGTTCCAACTATGAAGCTGTATGATGGTTCGACGGATCCTGAGGAACACATAGCACAATACAGGGAGAGGATGGAGATCAATCCAATTCCATAAAGGTTAAAGGAAGCATGCCTATGCAAGGGATTTGGATCCACTCTTACTGGATCGGCTCTCAAATGGCTGCTAAGTCTTCCCCCTTACTCTATTACCTCATTTGCTAATCTAGTTAATTTATTCAATAATCAGTTTTCTTGTAGTAGAAAATTTGAACGATTAACTAGTGATTTATATAGGATAACTCAGGGTCATAATGAATCATTAAGGGATTACATAACCAAATTTAGTAAAGAATCCTTAGACATTCCCAACTTGGATATAGCCACGGCTGTTGAGGCCTTCAAAATGGGATTGCTTAGGGATTCATTGTTCTATGATGATCTTGTTATGACACCATGCAGGAACCTAGATGAGGTAAGAACCCGGGCACTTAGGTTCATCCGGCTAGAGGATGACAAGAGGATCCAGGAGAGATTAGCAGGATCCTCAAAACAAGAAAAGCAAGGATCCTCGTACAAGAACAACAAATTCAAATCCTATAACAGATTTGACAACCAGAAGATGCATGCAGTTGATCAAGAAGATGATGATGAGGATTATCCTCCAATTTCTGAATATTGTTTTTCCGTTGACAACAATGAACTAATCCTTGCGATGCAGAATCTAGGAGAAAAAGCCAGATGGCCTAGAAAAAATGACAGACCGGCTGCAACCAAAGATAAATCAAAGTGGTGTGCATACCATGAGGATTTTGGGCATTTAACAGAAGAATGCATCGCATTGAGAAAGGAAATTGGATATCTATTGAGCAAGGGGCATTTAAAAGAATTGCTGGGTAGAAAAAAGTCAAGGACCCAGGATCCTGAAAGGATCCCTAAGAAAGCTCCAGCCCCTCCGGCAGATGCACAACTGATAAACTTTATTTCTGGAGGATCAGACATCTGTGGTACATCCTTCTCAGCAGCTAACAGGCATGCAAAGGAAGCTAAAATGGATAATGGAGAAAGACCTGTTCGAACATCAAGTGTCTCTGAAGGAAAAGTCATAACCTTTGATGAGGATGATCGTGTTGACATCCAGGATCCTCATCACGACGGTTTAGTTATTACTCTTTTTATTTCTAACCATTTTGTCCGCAGGATCCTTATTGACGGAGGAAGCTCAGTGAACATTATCCAGCTAGATGTTCTGAAGAAAATGGGTATCCCTGAGTCGGATATCATACCAAGATCCTCCGTTCTTGTGGGATTTAGTGGCGAAACTAAGAACACCCTGGGGGACATCAAACTCCCAATTTATGTCGAAGGATTACATAATTATCAAAAATTTTGTGTTATTGACTGTTTATCTTGTTGTAATGTTATCCTTGGCAGGCCCTGGATACACGATATGAAGGCAGTCCCATCTACCTACCATCAATGTGTGAAGCTTCCTAGCCCTTGGGGAATAGTCAAGATCGATAGTGATCAGCAGGAGGCTAAGGATTGTTATACTTCATCAATGAAACCAGCCTCAAAATCAAGGGATCAATAGCAATCAAAGTATCCTCCAAGGGATGTCTTGGAGGCAAGAGAGCAGGATGTGGTGGAAATCCTCATGTATCCTGATGATACTGAATCCAAAATCTATATCGGGTCAGGGATCCTTGGCAAGATGAAAGAAGACCTTGTATCCTTCCTCAAAAGAAGGAAGACTACCTTTGCATGGAAACATGAGGATATGACAGGTATATCTAAGGATATTATCACTCATAAACTCGGTATTAACAGGTCATTCAAACCAATCCATCAAAAAAGGAAAGTGGAGGGTATGTGTCGATTTCACTGATTTAAATAAGGCATGTCCCAAGGATCCTTTCCCATTACCCCACATTGACTCCATGGTGGATGCAACGGCGGGTCATGAACTGTTGACTTTTATGGATGCTTCATCTGGATTCCAACAAATTCAGATGGAACCATCTGACCAAGAGGATACGGCTTTTATGACCCCAACCGGTATATATTGTTATATTGCTATGCCGTTTGGATTAAGGAATGCAGGTGCAACATATCAAAGGCTGGTGAATATGATGTTCAAGGATCAGATTGGACAAACTATGGAGGTTTACATAGATGATATGGTGGTAAAGTCCATAAAAGCTGAGGATCACCTAAGAGACTTGGAGGAAGCATTTGATATCCTTGACAGATATAATATGAAACTTAATCCTTCAAAATGTCACTTTGGTGTTAAAGCAGGTAAATTCTTAGGATATATGGTAACTAAGAGAGGCATTGAAGCTAGCCCGGAACAAATCAAAGCCTTAGTGAACATCAAATCTCCTGTCAATGCTAAGGATGTGCAAAGGCTAACAGGCAGGATAGCAGCTTTGAACAGATTTATATCCAAATCCTCAGAGAAGTGCAAAGAATTCTATGATATCCTAAGGAAGAACAAGAAATTTGAGTGGACTGAGAAGCATGAGAGTGCTTTACGAGCTCTCAAAGAATACCTATCCTCAGCTCCAACCTTGATGAAACCAGAAAAAGGAGATGTGTTATCCTTATATCTTGCGGTATCCTCAAAAGCAGTAAGTGCAGTCCTTGTTAAGGATCATGAAGGTACACAACATCATGTCTATTATGTAAGTAAGAGTTTACTTGATGCCGAATCCAGGTATTCACACCTTGAAAAGCTTATTCTTGCATTAATCATGGCATCTACTAAGTTGAGACATTATTTTGAAACTCATGTTATTGTCGTTAAAACTAATTTTCCAATTAAGAATGTCCTCAGGAAACCAGAGATGTCTGGAAGGATGGCTAAGTGGGCAGTGAAGCTTAATGCCTATGATATAAGATATGAGCCTAGAACAGCCATCAAATCCCAAGCATTGGCCGACTTTGTGGCTGATTTCAGTAGTGATTTACAAAAGGAAGCCGAGTTAGAAGTCCAGCAGTTGGAAGAGACGAAGGATCCTTGGATACTCCATACTGATGGATCCTCAAATGTCAAAGGCACAGGGCTTGGTATACTACTGAAATCGCCACAGGGGGACATAATACCCCACTCCATAGCTTGTGAGTTCCAAACCACTAACAATGAGGCTGAATATGAAGCCTTGATTGCTGGTTTGCAAATTGCTAAGCATATGGGAATCAGGTATCTTGAGGTACATGTAGATTCATTGTTAATTACAAATCACTTTAATGGATCCTATGCTGTTAAAGGTGAAAAGCTAACCAAGTATTTAGAGATAGTCAAAGAATTGGCACTCTCTTTTGTTTCCTTTAGTTTGACACAGGTACCTAGGGAAGAAAATACAGAAGTTGATGCACTGGCTAATTTAGGATCATCTTTGAAGATCCCGGAGGATATAAGCATTCCCATTATCCATATCCTGGCTCCTGCCATCGAGGATCATGTGGCGATGGAAATAGGAGAGGATTCTGCGATTATCCCTAGTGAGGATACTCAATCTTTTCCAGGATCAGGATCATGGATCTCACCAATCATGAGATACTTACAACACGGAGAGATTCCTATGGGAGAAAACCCTAGGGCTTTCAAAATTAAGGTATCTCAATTCACAATTTTGAATAATATGTTATATAAGCGATCTCTTGCAGGACCATATTTAAGATGCATCGAGGATCCTGAAGTTCAAGAAGTTTTAAAAGACTTCCATGAAGGAGATTGTGGAAACCACACTGGGGGCAGAGCATTGTTCTCAAGGATCTTAAGGACAGGATACTACTGGCCAACTATGAAAAGGGATGTTGTGGAGTATGCAAAGAAGTGTGATCCTTGTCAGAGACACAGCAATATCCTTCATCAGCCGGCTGAATTTCTACATCCTATATCCTCCTCTTGGCCATTTATGAGATGGGGTATGGATATAGTTGGTAAGCTCCCTAAGGCACCTGGTGGAAAAGTGTTCATGCTTGCTATGACTGATTATTTCTCCAAGTGGATAGAGGCTGAAGCTTTTGCCCAAGTCAGAGAAAAGGAAGTTATATCCTTTATTAAGAGAAATATTATAACTAGATTTGGCATTCCTTCTGAAATTATATGTGATAATGGTTCCCAATTTATTGGGGGCAGAACCACTAACTTTTGTGACAGCTGGGGGATTAAGATGATAACATCAACACCAGTCCACCCACAAGCTAATGGTCAAGCAGAATCATCCAACAAGATCATCATCAACAATTTGAAGAAGAAACTTGGATCCAAGAAAGGAAAATGGGCAGAAGAATTACCCTATGTGCTTTGGGCTGATAGGACAACCCCCAAGAATGCTACTGGTCAAACACCATTCTCTTTGGTATTTGGGGCAGAATCAGTGATCCCAACAGAAATGGTAGTTCCAACTGCTAGAACAAGTACCCGTGATCCTGAGGAAAATGATGAGAACCTGGCTCAAGACCTGGATACTATTGAGGAAATCAGGGATTTGGCTAGGATAAGGATGGCTAGTTATCAACAAAAAATGGCTGGTGCTTACAACAAAAATGTCAGGATAAGGAAGTTTCAAGTTGGAGATATGGTATTGAGGAAAGCATTCTAGAATACCACCAATCCTGCTGATGGAAAGTTGGCACTAAAATGGGAAGGCCCTTATTTGATTGAAGCTGAAGCAGGAAAGGGGGCATATAGATTGCTGACCATGGAAGGTGATTTGCTACCAAGAGCTTGGAATGCTGTCCATTTGAAGAAATATTTCGTGTGAACAGGATCCTCATGGCACAGACGATCCTTACATTAGGGGTATCCTTGAAGGATCCTTAAAGCACCCATGATCCTTACTCTGGTAATGTCCTAATCTTGAACTATTTCATTTACTTATTTTCTCATACAAGGATAAGGATCATGTATCCTTTATCCTTCTCTCACGAGATTCTGAGTTTCGAAAGTTCAGGTATCCTTAGCATAATGTTGATTATCTACAGAAGCAATTCAGGTCTTTGGGTTTAACCCCAGTTATTTGGGCTTGACCCCAGTTTCGCCTGTAGCGCACGATGATCCTGGTATAGTTCAAGGCATTGGGACCAGTACTCGCTTTAGGGGCTGATAATTCCATTGTACTGGCTATACCTAGGATCCTACGTATAATGGTAGACGTACCATACATCCGTTCCTAAGGTTTCTAACGTTTACACGTTAGCTAAGGTTTTGGCATTATCATGTCACTAAGTTTGGATAGTCGCCAGTTAGGGCCATACTCCATGTAACACCCCCAAAATACCACCTGCGGGAACCCCCACGAGGCGTGTTACACATCAGAGTCTGAGCCACCAATCACATTGAACCAATAGAAAAGTGCTTTAATAAAACATGTTACCAATTCAATAATGTTGAGTAGCGGAAGCATATAATAAATTGTTTAGTAATCGTTTCATAATAACTCAAAACCAATGTGTCGATACAAGTAATCCATTAGCTTCGATCCATGACAACTCCAGCACTTCTAGACAGCAAGTCCACGCTCCAAAGTTAACGACCTACAAGCATGCAACAAGTGTGTCAGACTACGCTGGTGAGTTCAAGGTTTGTTACGCGCTGAGTTACCAGATATGTGTTAATGCGATTCAATGATATGTTACGATGTTGCTCAAGTTAGATTACCCTAGGGACTACGCCCTTACGTAACCGAGGAGTGTGCCTCTTAGCAACCCACTATGTTGTCCGGTTAGTTACCCTAGGGGAACCGCCCTTACGTAACCGAGGAGTGTGCCTCTGAACAACCATAGTGAAACCCAGATAATTAGTTCACCCTCGTCCTTACGGCCCGGTGTGAGGTTTCCCACCTAATAGCGCTATCAACTAATCACCCCCATTGCCCTCCAGGCAATAACCAAAACCGATTAAGTTATTTACCCAATGTTTCCCTTCCAAATGTTTACCAGTTGTCCCAAACCACCGGGACGCATGCTTAGAGAAAAGAGCAATGAACTCACCTGGGGTTGCTCGGTATGATACACAGAGAGTACAGGTAGCAAGTAAAAAGGTCAACCACGTCCTATCACGGTTTTTATACAAGTCAGGTTCGTATATAGCACGTATGTTCTACACGTATTGTATCAAGTATGATCATGGCAATACACGTACACGTATCAGCAATCCAATAACCAACAAGTAAACAAATCCAAGTGTCCGGCCCAACAACAATACTAGCCCAATAACCCAATTGTGTGCACGTGTACAAGGTCTCGAGTCGTAACCAGCGATCTCGAGTCGCAACCAGCGATCTCGAGTCGCAACGAGGGGTTTCGAGTCGCAACTGTGGTTTACGAGTCGTAACAGGAGGTTTCGGCTTGACAAGGTCTGGTTACGAGTCGCAACGGGACTCGCAACCTCGGTCTCGGCTTGTCATGATCTGGTTACGAGTCGCAACGGGACTCGCAACCTCGGTTTCGACTAATGCTGTTATGGTCTCGAGTCGAGACTGTGGTTTCCCGACTCGCAACCTGGGTCGCAACCATGCGTGTAACAGTTTCCATAATTCTTAGCAACAATCATTCCGTAAAATCAGCAACAATTTAGGCAGTTTCGGATTTCAGATCAAACACAGAAATTAATCAGTTTCATGCTATCAACAGATCATATTCAAATCAATTCAAGCATTACGTTTCACTATATAAACGCTTTTAATCACCATGATAATTCCAGCAACAGTCTAACATCGTGCAACTCTGATACATGGATTCATCCATACAATTAATCCTAATCTGATTAAATACATATGAGTTCATCGCATCATAATAATCAGTTATACCATATAACATCAATGAATGTTGTTTAATCTCACGTAACCCTAAACTGCCGATTATCAACATGTTCGGTTTCTATGAAAGATTTATACATCACCCTACAACATGCCTTGATCTCTTACATATCATTACGATACAACACATCACACACATACCAACCGAATTACTACCATAACCCTAACCGAATCATGTAGTCCGATTATTAACAACATCACGTATAATACTAGCCATACATGAGACACTTACCGAATTGTAGGATCCGAATTGTAGGATGAACAAGAAAGGTCTCGGCCGGTTCTAAGAGGAGACGAGAGAGAGAGAATGAGAGCTCTTAGGGTTTGTGAACTTGTGTTTTGTGATAATTGAGAATACCAATCCCCAACTAGGGAAATTTACACGGTCAAGAGGAGTGGGCCGAGCCCAACTCGGTTGCCCCATGGTGTATGGTGACCGATTACAAGGTGTGGCCCAAAAGGGGTTGTGCGGTCCGGTTATTACATACATACATAAGTTACACATAACATATAGCACAATGCACATAAATTAAAGCTCGTAAAATCATAACATGTTCACATACGGTTCACAAAGAATACGGCCCACATGGCCTTATGTGGTTAATCCATGTTGTGCGGTTTTTGCGCGGTTTTAGTTCGAATAACATACGTATAAGCATTTAGTTCGTAACATACAATAAAACACATATCGCGTAATCATGCATTCATTTAATTAAAGTAGTTCACGTAGGCATATAGCGTTACAGAAAGTAGGTTCGACTTGCGAGTTGTCACACTCCAGTTTACATACGATCCTTGGGCTTGTCCCCAGTTATCCTTGGGCTTGTCCCCAGTTATCCTTGGGCTTGTCCCCAGTTATCCTTGGGCTTGTCCCCAGTTATCCTTGGGCTTGTCCCCAGTTATCCTTGGGTTTGTCCCCAGTTATCCTTGGGCTTGTCCCCAGTTGCTAACTCTTATTCTATATTGGCTTAGTCCCAAGTTATGATCTATTTCAGGTTCTTGAAGTTTAACAACTAAGGATCCTTGATCCTTATCTCTCCCTAAGGTTTATCTTATAGTTATCCTGATTATGACTAGGATCCTAACTTGGATCCTCAGGTATGATCCTTAACTATTTCAATTCTATTCGTTGATTATTTGAATCCCCCTTATATTTTGACAACTAAACTTATGATCCTTAGAACATATATTACTTTTTGGGATTTTTCAACTATAGGATATTTGATCATGGATCATATCTTAAATGTTTTCAACCTGACTTATTCAAAGTTGCTTATTTAATAAGTGTACATCAATACAATTAAAAATTAAAGGAACTTAAAAGATAACAACACAGGATAAGCGACAAAAGGTTAAGATTTTATTTATTAACAAAAAAGACTAACCCTTCAAAGGTTGTCAAAATTACCTACCCCAAGCATCTACCAGCAATACGTGGCCCGTCCGCTGGGGTAGGTAAAGGGTGTCCATCATCATAGGTTTAAAGTTGTGCAGGAAAGTAAAAACGGCAGGATCACAATGGTTTCATCCCCCAAACAAAGGATCCCTCCACCATATGCAATCCTATCTATTGTCTGAAGGATCCTAGATCCTTAATCCTAAAAACTATTGTTCACAAGCACAGACCATCAAATTGTTCAAAACAAACAACCACTAAACAAAAAAAATTGGGCTCCGGCTAAGTCTCGAAATTTCCATCATTGCCCAATCCTGCAGCCTAGACCTTCGCTACATCCTCACCACCAGCTCCACTTGCCTCACCACCCTGATCCTTGCCACTGCCTCCAGCCTCAAGCGTCAAGATCTCCTCAGCCTCTTCGTCGTCCTCCAGTTCAGCTAGCCTTGCTTTCCAACCCTCCACGTCCCAGGTGCTCTTGTCAAAAGCAGGATCCTGAGCTTCCATGGCCATTTGCAGCTGGATCTTGTACATTGCTATGGCGGCGGAGACCATAGCATCCTGGATGATCTCGTGCTTCTCATAGTCAAAGTTGATCAGCATCTTGGCAGCATCATTCTTGGTGGCCTGGAGATCCTTCTGAAGATCGGCTATCTTGAGGTCTTTCAGCACAGCAACTTGCTGAAGATCAGCGATCTTGCTATCCTGATCCTCAACGTGGCCAACATAGGTCTCTATTTCAGCAAATTTCTGCAAGGAAAACAAAGGATATTGTCAGAACCAAGTGATCCTCATACAAGCAGGATGTACAAGCAGGGACAGTGATCCTTACCTCATTGAAGTAGTCCATGAACTGTTGGCGGATCAAGGGAAGCCCATGCAAATCCTCAGCCTCGGAGGCCTTCCTCTTCTTGCCTCCCTTCCCCCTGAGGGGTGCCTTGGGGATTGAAGCAGTTGGGCTAGCAGGAGTCTTCTTCCTCGAGGATTTGACATTGGTGAGATCGGTGATGCTGAACTTCGAAGCTGATTTGGTGGACTTTCCGGCACCTACACAACCAAAACAAGATAAGTGTCTAAATTTTACTTGAATTTCATTATCTAATTAAATCTTTAAACAAGGATACTTACTTGACATCATGACAGAACCAGAGGATACTTCCTGAGAATCTTGGGTGGTAGACTTGAAAGTTCTTATTTCAGGGTCCAATCTCTTGAAAGCCAAGAGTCTCTCTTTAGCAGCCGGAGTCAGTCTGAGATGTGCAACGGAGATAGCTGTACAACAAAAGAACAATAAAAAGTCAGTGATCCTTATATCAAAAGAAAGGTTCTCTGGTGATCCTCCCCAGGATCCTTCATCCTACCATGGGTAGCCCACGTCTTAGGTAGATCCTTCCCATCTGGGATAGAATCTCTCCTCACAAAGAAGAAGCGCCGCTTCCAGTTGGTGTCATTCTTGGTGGCCTTGAAGATTGGATGCTCCTCCCCAAGTTTTCGTTTGAATAAATAGCGATGGGAACCAAAAGTGGTCAGGTCATATAGTTCTCCTAACTCAGCCATGCCTAAATCTATCCCCTCCTGCTGATCCTTTCAAGGGTATATAAGACCCTCCAGATCATCGGCATAGCTTGGATGTAGGATATGCCGGTCAGGGAGAAGAAGGATTGTGTGAAAGCTGGGAAAGGATACGTGTAACCTATGGCAAACGGGGTCACAGGGAAGGCAACCCATGAATCAGAAGTATGATCGCTCAGGGCAGAAGGATCATAGGGTTTGAACACGGTGTTTGCAGGAAAACAGTACTGGACCCTATCAATTTGAGGATCGATGAAGATACAGCGTTCTTTAGCAGAGTCTGTGATGATCCCTTGACTCTTGAAGGGGCTTTCCTTCAGGTGATCTTTAGCAGGGGAATTCCTAAGCATCATTTTGAACGGAATAGTAAAAAGAAAGAAAAACAGAGCAAGCAAAGTGATGTGTGTAAAATGCAACATATAAATCACATCAATTAAGGCATAAAACTAACCCTTTTTAAGTACTAATGTTGGAAAAAGAGTGTTTTTGTCTTCCTTTTGTATTTTCAGGATGAAATGAGCTCAAATTCACAAAAGAAGCAAAAAGACAACTAATTCTAGCATAAATACAAGTAAAGGAATAAAAGAAGACTGCCCGGACCCTCAACGGCATCCTCCAAAGCAAAGAAGAGAAAACAGAAGTCTGAACACGCCCCGTGCTCAGCCAGCACGGGGTCGTGCCCAAGAAGCAGCATAAAAGACAAACTTGTAGAAGCTTCCATTGCCCACCACGGGGCCGTGTCCAGTGAGCACGGGGGCGTGGTGAAAGTACAGCAGGCGCATTAATTGTAATTGCGAATTACAATTAATGAGGAGAGAGACTGTCAGACGGGCACGGGGGCGTGTCCAGCGGACACGGGGCCGTGCCCAGCCTTCTGTTCAGCCTATAAATAGGGGTGCTTGGTTTCATTCCATCTCATCCCTTGGCACACCACCTCTCTCACACTTCATCCACCACCCACCACCACCATAACACCATCATCCACCACCATCATCCATTGTCCATCATAGAGTGTGTGAGTCGTCTCGGGATCCAAGATTGATCGTAAGAGTTCTTGACAATCAAGGCCATGTTTGCCTAAGTCTCTTACATCACTTGGTGAAGACAAGTGTTTAGTATAATACTTTTTATTTTTAATCTTTTGCACTTTTTATTTGGTTTTGTATTAATGACTTTAATAACTAGTTGCTTATGTTGAAGGTGATCTTTCCTTATCGTTTGTCCGTGGTGTCTTGGCATTATTTTACTGTCTATATAAAATAAAAGATTTTCACCATTCATATCTCCACGGTCTATATGGAGGTATGTTGGCTACCTGGTCGGGGGTTAAGGGAACGGTTTGGTAAGGGTCTTGCCCTTGTTCAGCGTTTAGAGGTCCTGCTTGGGACCTGGGTCAAATTTAGTAGGATCTACTTCAATGCCCATAGGTATTGGATGGCGGGGATCCAAACTCTTTGACCCCCTCATAAGTTAACTACTATTAATACTATAACCCGGCTATTTAGGACTGTATCCTTGCTGACTCAGACTACTTAGTCGAGGGTAACGTCACCGCCAAAAGCGGGGCCTACCATAATTTGCATTAATAACTTAATTCATTATCTTCCAATAATCTGACCCTTTAGGATTGTATCCTTGCTGACTCAAACTACTGGGTTGAGGGTAACGTCGCCTTCAAAAGAGGGGCCTACTACAATAACTAAGATAATCTCTTAAACAAGTGCAAAAGTGCGAAAATAATCAAAGGTTATACTAATACACGAGTCGGATCCAAGTGATTCATCTTGTCTATCTGTTTTTATTTTATTTTATTTTTCAGCATTTAGTTAGTTTTTATTTTCTTAGTTTAAAAACATTTTTCTCACTTTTTGATTTGATTAGACGTTGAGGATAAACCGGTATTAAAAGCTCTTGTGTCCTTGGACGACCTCGGTATCTTACCAACACTATACTACGTCCACGATGGGTGCACTTGCCCATATGTGTGTTTAGTGTTAGTGAATATCGTGTTTTATAAATTTAAAACTTGGCTAAAGGTGTAAAAAGGGCTTAATTATATATCTAAATTATATACACACCAACACACATCAAGTTTTTGGCGCCGTTGCCGGGGACACAAGGATTTTAAGAAAGCTTAAAATCAACGGCCTAATCAGTTTTTCAAAACCTTTTTAAAACGCGCGCACATTTTTCTGCATTTTTAGTTTAGTTTGCATTTACAGTAGCCTGAACACGGGGCCGTGCTCGCTGAATACGCCCCCGTGCTGCATTTTTTTTAGTTAGATACCCAGATACAGAGTCTGAACATGGGGCCGTGTCCATTGAACACGCCCCCGTGTCCAACGTGACCAGTAACTTTAATTAAAACGCCCAGATACAGACCCTGAACACGGGGCCGTGTTCACCCAACACGGGGCCGTGTCCAGCTTCTGTTTCCGTCCTTATTTTTGTTTTCTGGTCCCGAGACTCAGTTGTGGTGTGTTGAGTGATTCTTATGGATCAATACTCAAGAGGTTACAACTACACCTATGATGAGGATGATTATAGGGGTAATTATTGCAATAATTGTCGTAACGCACGCTCGGTTCAATATAATACTTCATATCAACCATCCAATTCATACAACTATTATGAGGAACCCAGGTACGAGCCATCAACTTCATATACATCCTATGAAGACCAAAGGTATGAACCTCCTCCCTCATACTCATATTTTGATGAACCAAGGTATGAGCCTTCATACTCATACTTTGAAGATTCAAGATATGAGCCACCACCTTCATACACTTATTATGAGGAACCATGGCGTGAACAACCCACCTCATATGAGTACTATGAAGAACAAAGTTTCGACCCTTATCCAACATATACTTACAATGAAGAACAATGGTGTGAACCATCTACTTCATATGAGTACTATGAGGAGCCAAGGATCGATCAACCGGATTCAAGCTTTGAGGATCCCAATTCTTTTTCTCTCACCGAAGTGACCAGTAGGATATTAGAACACATTAAAACTATCGAACGTTACATGAAAGAATCTCGTGCAAGGGAAGAGGAGTCCCGCGCAAGAGAAGAGTTAAACAGTAATAATAACGTAGAGATAGTTGAAAATGTAAAAATGGAAGAACAAGAAAGTGAAAAACCGACACATGAGTTAAACAATGAAAAAGGTGAGTCCGATAATGTTAAAATTCAAGAAGAGTCTAATTTTGAAGAAATTAACCTCTTGTCACCTACTTTCGAAAATCATTGTTTAGTAACCCCTCATGCAAAGTTTTTAAAAGAGTTAAACACTAGTGCTAAAATCAAAGAATTAGTAAGTGTTAAGTTAACCCATGATCAAACTTCGCTAATAAAAGAAGACCCTTTTGAAATTAGCATTACACCGGTTCCATGTTTCTTTCAAAATTCATTTATTAGTAATATCACCATCGATAAAGATCTTTGTGTTAACATAATGCCTAACTACATTTTTGAAAAATTAAGTATTAGTGATTTTACTCCACTTCAAATACCCATTTTTCTATCCGATCGAAAAGTGATAAGATCAATCGGTGTAGTTGAAGATGTTTTGGTTCGCACAAATCAATTGGTAATCCCAACCGACTTCGTCATCCTTGATGACGCCCCTCTAGTCTTAGGAAAACTTTTTGTACAAACTCATAAAGCATTGAAAAACCGGAAATTCAACAATCTACCTCTTCAATTAGGGGCATTCAAAAGGAGCATAGATCTTGAGCATTCAATGAAATATCCTTTTGGCAATAATGACCCCCTAATTGAAGATGAAGCTGAACCACCCGATACAACTAAAGAAGATGACCACTTTGTCGAGGAAGAGATTGCCATAGAACAAACCTTTAAGGTTCTTAATCTAGATGAGCCACAAAATAAGGTGTCTTCTAAAGACCCGCCCATTGAGCTCAAAACTTTCCTAGAGGTTTGGAATATGCTTTCCTAGGCAAGGATGGTAGTTTACCTGTAATTATTTCTTCCAAATTAAGTAACATAGAAAAAGAGAAGTTAGTTAATCTGCTTAAAAAACACAAAAACGCGATCGCTTGGAAGCTTGTAGATATTAAAGGAATAAGCCCTTCCATGTGCACGCACAAAATTTTAATGAATGATGACTACAAAACAGTAATTCAACCACAACGAAGAGTGAATCCCAATGTTCAAGAAGTGGTTAAAAATGAAGTAATCAAGCTGCTTGACGCCGGACTAATCTACCCGATCTCCGATAGTCCGTGGGTAAGTCCCGTCCAAGTAGTCCCAAATAAAGGAGGTATGACGGTAATAACTAATGAGAAAAATGAATTAATACCAACGAGAACCGTCACAGGATGGAGAGTTTGTATAGATTATAGGCGATTAAATGAAGCGACAAGGAAAGACCACTTTCCTTTACCCTTCATTGATCAAATGTTAGAGCGACTATCCGGTCATAAATTTTATTGTTTCTTAGATGGTTTTTCAGGTTACTTTCAAATACCGATAGCACCAGAAGACCAAGAGAAAACAACTTTCACATGTCCCTACGGAACTTTCGCATATCGACGCATGCCATTCGGTCTATGTAATGCGCCTGCAACATTCCAACGTTGTATGGTGGCCATTTTCCATGATATGATAGAAAAGACAATGGAAGTCTTCATGGACGACTTTTCCATCTTTGGAGATTCATATGACCAAAGCCTCGATAATCTTGAACGAATGCTATCCCGATGTGAGGAAACTAACCTCGCCCTTAACTGGGAAAAATGTCATTTCATGGTAACAGAGGGAATAGTACTCGGTCACAAAATCTCAAGCGAAGGAATGGAAGTTGATCGAGCAAAAATAGAAACTATTTCTCGATTACCTCCACCATCCTCCGTAAGAGCAATCAGAAGTTTCTTAAGGCATGCCGGATTTTATAGAAGGTTTATCAAGGACTTTTCAAAAATTTGAAGACCTCTAACAAAATTACTTGAAAAAGATGCACCCTTCATCTTTGACAAGGAATGCAATCAAGCATTTCTAACCCTCAAAGAAATGCTAGTCAATGCACCCATCATGATAGCACCCGATTGGAAATTTCCTTTCGAAATCATGTGTGATGCAAGTGACTTTGCTGTTGGAGCAGTCTTGGGACAAAGAAAAGAAAAGCATTTTCACCCAATCTATTATGCTAGTAAAACGCTTAATGATGCACAAGAAAATTATACAACTACAGAAAAAGAATTACTAGCAGTGGTGTTTGCTTTTGATAAATTCCGTTCTTACCTTGTTCTTTCTAAAACTGTAGTCTATATAGACCATGCAGCCATCAGGTACCTTTTCAAGAAACAAGACGCAAAACCCCGTTTGATCAGATGGATTCTACTCCTCCAAGAATTCGACATCGAAATCAAGGACAAAAGAGGAGCAGAAAACACTGCTGCAGATCATCTCTCACGCCTAGAAGACCCAGCTTTGGAAACGACCAGGGACGAGCAAATCAATGAGAAATTTCCGACAGAATCCTTGGAGATGATGGAGTGTAGACAAGAGCCATGGTATGCCGACTATGCTAATTACCTAGCTAGCGGTATAGTCACCAAATGATGGCCACATCATCAAAGAAAGAAATTCTTTGCTGATGTAAAGCATTACTTTTGGGAAGACCCATATCTTTTCAAAATATGTGCCGACCAGCTCATCCGAAGGTGTGTCCATGGTAATGAAGCCCGAAGAATTCTCCGTCATTGTCATGAAGGTCCATACGGAGGACATCATGGTGCCGCAAGTACCGCACGAAAGGTATTTGATTCAGGGTTTTATTGGCCAACCATTTACAAGGATGCACAAAACCTTGTAAAGACATGTGATGCTTGCCAAAGATCAGATAATATTTCTTCCAAAAACGAAATGCCTCAAAATGGCATTCTCGTTTGTGAAATCTTTGATGTGTGGGGACTCGATTTCATGGGACCTTTCCCGCCGTCAAGAGGAAACAAATATATACTTGTGGCAGTCGATTACTTGTCTAAATGGGCGGAGGCCAAGGCTCTTCCAACAAATGATGGAAGAGTAGTGGTAAAATTTCTAAAAAAAAATTGTTTTCTCGCTTTGGGACACCAAAAGCTTTGATAAGTGATAGAGGTACCCATTTTTGCAATCATCAACTTGAAAAAATATTAACAAGGTATGGGGTCTATCACCGGGTCTCAACAGCATATCACCCTCAAACAAATGGGCAAGCCGAAGTGACTAATCGAGGTTTAAAACGAATACTTGAAAAAACCGTAGGATTAAATAAAAAGGAATGGGCCGACAAATTAGACGATGCTTTATGGGCCTTTCGAACCGCTTATAAAACCACTATAGGCACAACCCCATATAAGCTCGTCTATGGAAAAAGTTATCACTTGCCAGTAGAAATAGCTCACAAAGCCTACTGGGCAATAAAAAATGTGAACTTAGATTTAGAAACTGCCGGTAAAAATCGATTCTGTCAAATGAATGAATTAGACGAACTAAGGAATTATGCATATTCTAACTCCGAAATTTATAAGGAAAGAATGAAAAATTTACATGATAAATATATTAAGTCTAATGAATTTCGGGTAGGAGATCAGGTTCTATTGTTTAATTCACGACTTCGATTATTTCCTGGTAAGCTAAAATCTAGATGGTCAGGACCTTTTTCCGTCACCCATTTTTTTCCGCACGGTGCAGTAGAAATTAAAACTCGAAATGGGATACCATTTAAAGTCAATGGCCAACGGCTAAAACTCTACCGAGGATCCATTGAGGATGAGGAAGAGGAGATCTCACTTCAAACAGTTAACGAATAAACTCGTACCCGACATGTTACGAACAGGCAAGTGTACGTCAAAAAAAAACGGTAAGTCTTCTAACCATTTTCGGAAAAAGGGGCATGCACACGAGCACGAAAAAAAAATTTTAAAAAAAACCTTGCTCGGCACGAGGCCGTGTCCGCTGGACACGGGGCCGTGTCGAGGCAACTGTCGGTATAAAACCCTCTTTTCATAACAGTTACCTCATTCCACACGCCCCGTTTCGCCAAAAACACTCTGGTTCCAGGCGATTTTCCGCAGATTTTCGACGTCACTACCACGTTTAACAACATCAAGGTATGATTCTATCATCTTTAGTAGTTAGATTAGTTACTTGCATGTAGTTAAAACATCAAAAATTGGGGAAAAATCTAGGGTTCTTCGTGTTCATCCGGATCAAACTTCAAATTTTTGATGCAATCTGTTAGTAGTGGTTTAGATTAGTGTAGTAGAAAGTAAATAAACATGTGTTGTTGATAGATTCGTTTGATTTCCCACAAAAACCCCAAACCCTTGTTTTTGAACCGAAAAAGACAAAATTGGAAGGGTAAAAGGTTTGTTTTGGGAAAAACGACACTTAGGGTTTCATTTTCGGGGGAAACCGCTGCTATTGGGCTAATAATTTTCAGGTTTTCGAAACCGGGACGAAAAATGAACTTTTTGGGTTACAGACGCCTGGACACGGGGCCGTGTCCACTGAACACGGGGCCGTGTCCAGCCCACTGTTTGCAGTTTCGCTCCAAATATCCTTGTTTCGTACTAACTTTTGGTGTATTCTCTCAGATGTCAAAGTTCACAAGGTTCAACGCAAGCGAACTCGACGCTAGGGCACGATATGAGACACTCCAAACAAGACCCGAGGAGTATCCTAGGCGAGCATGCACGGACCTGTTAACCATGGTAAACCAGCTAGACCGATTCAACAACATCGTGACAGGGCCACTAGCAGTTGCATTGAACACTCGGCTTCAGTCGGTGCATCAATGCACCATGGAGTTCTACAGTACTTTCAATTTCACCTCAAGGTGTGACCCGTTTGACAATGAAGGGGTTGCATTTCGGTGTGGAGGAACAAGGTAATCGATCTCCATGGCACAGTTTGGATCTATAATAGGGCTATACGGTGAAGAGGAATCGGGAAATGAGGAGAATACCGGGGGATTACGAGACTTGGATGCAAATGAACGTCAAGCCGCATGGGCTCAGATCGGTGAAGGAATCTACAACCCTAGTAGCACCAAGAGTACCAAACTGAGGGACCCGCTTTACCGCTACATTCACATGCTCCTCACCTACTCGCTAAACCAGCGCCATGACAGTAGTGGCGTTGTAGGGTTGAAAGATTTGGTTGTCCTTCACTGCATCCACAACCAGAAGCCTCTCGATGTTCCATATCTCTTGTTACGAAACATGCACCTCAATCGCCTTGCTCACGCTCCAACACCTATCTTCTTCGGGGGATGGGTGTACCGTCTTTTCAAGCATTTCACGAGAATTCCAAGGTCCTTTGAAAGGAGTCCATGGTCGGGACGAGTTGACTACCACATTTGCCGAGCCATGAACTTACTTTATGAGGCGGAAGACGGGACGGTGAGCTTCCAAAGGACACAAGGCTATGCATGGAACCCACAAGAGGCCCTAGTTCTCCACGCACCACCTCCCCACTACCAGTACCAACCCCATGGTGATCCGGGTCAATCCTCCTCACAAGGAGGCGGTTTTCCTAACTTTCAAAGCTTACATGATCTTTTGCAGGAAAACCTCATGTGTACCAGGAACACCTACAACCTCGCCAACAACACATACCACCGGGTTGGAGCCATTGAGCGCAACATCAACGATATACAAGATGATATCGGTAGCATCCGGGAGTACATGGCGGGGCATGGGGATGGAAGTGATGATAGCGGTGAAGACATGGACGTTTGAAGAAGGCGGGTTGATGATGAGCCCACAGGTTTAAGTACCCTTTTCTACCGAACAATTTATGGCCTGCGTGCCACTTGTTGAACAATTTACTTTCCTTGACTACTTTTTATTTCTGTTTTATTTTTCTACTTTATGTTTGGAGACAATTAACTGTGGTAATGTAGGAGGTTTTATGTTTGCTTGGTGTGGTATTTAGTGATGAAACAGGTACAATGCAAGGGTTAGAGTGCTAAACCTTAGCACTTACAGGCCCAAAATGGAGAAACTGGGAGACAAAACCTGTTTTTCAGGCTCACAGACTGTCCACACGGGGACGTGTCCAGCCGACACGCCCCCGTGTTCATCTCCCAGACCTGCTGTTTGGTTACTGACCTGCAATTATTTGCCAGACACGGGGCCGTGTCTAACCCACATGCCCCCGTGTTCATCTTCTGTAAGTTTTCAATACTGGCAGTTCGCCACGGGGTCGTATCCAGTGGACACGGGGCCGTGTCCAGACTGCCAGTAACATAATTCTTTGCTTTTTAACACCACAATACACATCCAATCAGCCTAAAAATTTATTTTTGGGACACATTGAGGACAATGTGTAATTTAAGTGTGGGGGGAAGCTAACACTTTGAAATTTTGCAAGTCCTAACAACAAGCCTTACACAAAACTCTATTGGAACCGCTAAACACCCCAATTTTTTTCAAAAATCCTTTCATTTTTACTTGTCTAAAGTTTAAGTTGGGAATTACAAGATTAATAAGGTTATATTTTTATAAAATTTACAACCGAAAGCGTCGTGATACAAGAACCAACATAAGAAAATTATGAAACGACATAACAAGTCTAGTTAAAATTTAATTATATATACTTGATCACATTAAAAACCCATTCCCACAAAAGTGAGTTTTGAGCCTTTTATTGAGCATACAAATTTACATCTTTAGACTAAATGCTCATTTTTCGTTTCTTGTGTGAATAGCCGCTTGGTTCTTACAACTCTAGAACTTGCCACGACGATTCATTCCCGGTCCTTACCAACTTAAACCCATGTAAGTAAATGATGGAGGCATTAGGACTAACCATTTTTCTTTCTACACCATTATTTTTCAATTTTTTTTTACCACCTACCCAAAATCCCCCTAGTTAACCCCTTTGAGCCTAAACCTTTCATTTCATTACCCTAAATCCCTTTTTACCCACCAAAAAAAACCTTTTTATTTTTCACCACTTATTTTAGTAACAAAGCTCGGTTTTTTGCAAGCTCGTTCTTTTATGTGACTATAAAAAAAAAATGATGAAGTTAAAAACAAACAAAGCTATACAAACAAAAGCTTGTTTGGAGAAATACTTCAAAATAAAAAGTCACTAAAAAAAATTTTCGAAAACCGACGCTTTTTACGCTTTTCGCCCTTTTACTAACCACTAACCCAACCACCCACCTTTAGCCCAAGCCTAACCCTTCACCCAAAAAGTCCTCTTGATATTTACAAAGGTAAAAAGTTAAAAAAGGAGGAGGATTGATTGCTTGGCAAGCCTATGGAAGGCGTGAGTTACATGCCGCTCTCGAGTGATTCACTAAAAATACACCTACGGCCGAGTGTTGAGTGATTTATTCCGTGAGGTATGTGAACTTGTATATAAATAAAATTTTAAAAAAGCATGTTATGCCCAAATAAGTAATTTATCCTATGAGACGTTCTCAATAAATCATAACGAATAGGATTGTGAATAAATAAAAATAAAACCTAAAAAGATCTTTGGATTCCCGACACTCTATGACAAACCAAAAACATTCTCTTCTACCTATTCCATTTGGGAGTGTAAGCCACATTTAAAGAGTTTTGCTTGAGTACAAGCAAAAGTTCAAGTGTGGGGGTATTTGATGTGTGTAAAATGCAACATATAAATCACATCAATTAAGGCATAAAACTAACCCTTTTTAAGTACTAATGTTGGAAAAAGAGTGTTTTTGTCTTCCTTTTGTATTTTCAGGATGAAATGAGCTCAAATTCACAAAAGAAGCAAAAAGACAACTAATTCTAGCATAAATACAAGGAAAGGAATAAAAGAAGACTGCTCGGACCCTCAACGGCATCCTCCAAAGCAAAGAAGAGAAAACAGAAGTCTGAACACGCCCCGTGCTCAGCCAGCACGGGGCCGTGCCCAAGAAGCAGCATAAAAGACAAACTTGTAGAAGCTTCCATTGCCCACCACGGGGCCGTGTCCAGTGAGCACGGGGGCGTGGTGAAAGTACAGCAGGCGCATTAATTGTAATTGCGAATTACAATTAATGAGGAGAGAGACTGTCAGACGGGCACGGGGGCGTGTCCAGCGGACACGGGGCCGTGCCCAGCCTTCTGTTCAGCCTATAAATAGGGGTGCTTGGTTTCATTCCATCTCATCCCTTGGCACACCACCTCTCTCACACTTCATCCACCACCCACCACCACCATAACACCATCATCCACCACCATCATCCATTGTCCATCATAGAGTGTGTGAGTCGTCTCGGGATCCAAGATTGATCGTAAGAGTTCTTGACAATCAAGGCCATGTTTGCCTAAGTCTCTTACATCACTTGGTGAAGACAAGTGTTTAGTATAATACTTTTTATTTTTAATGTTTTGCACTTTTTATTTGGTTTTGTATTAATGACTTTAATAACTAGTTGCTTATGTTGAAGGTGATCTTTCCTTATCGTTTGTCCGTGGTGTCTTGGCATTATTTTACTGTCTATATAAAATAAAAGATTTTCACCATTCATATCTCCACGGTCTATATGGAGGTATGTTGGCTACCTGGTCGGGGGTTAAGGGAACGGTTTGGTAAGGGTCTTGCCCTTGTTCAGCGTTTAGAGGTCCTGCTTGGGACCTGGGTCAAATTTAGTAGGATCTCCTTCAATGCCCATAGGTATTGGATGGCGGGGATCCAAACTCTTTGACCCCCTCATAAGTTAACTACTATTAATACTATAACCCGGCTATTTAGGACTGTATCCTTGCTGACTCAGACTACTTAGTCGAGGGTAACGTCACCGCCAAAAGCGGGGCCTACCATAATTTGCATTAATAACTTAATTCATTATCTTCCAATAATCCGACCCTTTAGGATTGTATCCTTGCTGACTCAAACTACTGGGTTGAGGGTAACGTCGCCTTCAAAAGAGGGGCCTACTACAATAACTAAGATAATCTCTTAAACAAGTGCAAAAGTGCGAAAATAATCAAAGGTTATACTAATACACGAGTCGGATCCAAGTGATTCATCTTGTCTATCTGTTTTTATTTTATTTTATTTTTCAGCATTTAGTTAGTTTTTATTTTCTTAGTTTAAAAACATTTTTCTCACTTTTTGATTTGATTAGACGTTGAGGATAAACCGGTATTAAAAGCTCTTGTGTCCTTGGACGACCTCGGTATCTTACCAACACTATACTACGTCCACGATGGGTGCACTTGCCCATATGTGTGTTTAGTGTTAGTGAATATCGTGTTTTATAAATTTAAAACTTGGCTAAAGGTGTAAAAAGGGCTTAATTATATATCTAAATTATATACACACCAACACACATCACAAAGAGAGAAGATGAAGGGGAGAATACCTGGTTGATCTTCTGAATACGGTTATAAAGGGAGTAGCTTTGAATTTAAATGCATTCGATCATATCTCTATCTCTATTTATAATCATGATTTTGCAGGAATGTCACTTCTGTGATGTCACGACGCAACGGCTAGTTAGAAATTAACGGCTATAAATCCGTTAAGTTTGTTGCAGATAAGATCAGGAAAACATAATTCGTTACTTTTACATTACACTCCTTATATTTTGGGGGCAATTGTTAGGGGAGGATTTTCTAACAATAAGTGATCCTTGCTTATTATACTGACAAGTGATCCTTACTTCTGTGACAGATAGTGATCCTCAGAAGAGCTTCAGGATCAGGATCATGGATCACCTTAAGGATCCTCATACTAACGATTGGCTGTATGTATTTCGTATTATTTTGCAGGAGTATTGAACTTGACTTGGTCTTGGCAACGTTACTATGGAATATTCCCCAAGTATTTCGCACTCATTTGAATGAAAATGGACGTTGTGGAGAACGTGGGAGAATGGCATGAAAGTCGGGCAGTTACTTAGCTTAGTTTAGCTTTCATATTTAAAGGGTGACGAGCTAAAATTAGAACACTTAGCCATTTTTTGCTTACACACACTCTTGTACAATTGCAGCCACAAAGCTCTCAGCAAACACTTAGCATTTCTCACACTTTTACACGTTTTAGCATAGTGATCCTTGTACTTAGCTCGTCACTATCCGAAGTTGTAAACTTTAATTGATTTATTTGAGCTTGGTGATCGGTAGTTTCCATCACCCGAGGTTTTTTATGCCGGAGATCATTAATTGATCAAGGGCTTTTTCCTCGTATAAATCCTTGTGTTGTTCGTGCAATTTATATCATAGTGATCCTTATCATAATTCTTCATTTCAAGCATCATTCCCCGTAACTTGGAGTTTGGTTGCATTATCCTAGCGTGATTTTTAACCAAAACACATAGTGTGCCCAATTTGATCCTTGAACATCATATTGACTAGCCTTTGATAAGTAGCACCTGCATTTCTTAGTCCAAATAGCATAGCAATATAACAATAAATACCAGTTGGGGTCATAAAGGCTGTATCCTCTTGATCAGATGGTTCCATTTGAATTTGTTGAAATCCAGATGAAGCATCCATAAAAGTTAACAGTTCATGACCCGCGGTAGCATCCACCATGGAGTCAATGTGGGGTAATGGGAAAGGATCCTTGGGACATGCCTTATTTAAATCAGTAAAGTCGACACATACCCTCCACTTTCCGTTTTTCTTTTGAACAACAACCACATTGGCCAACCATCTTGGATACTTAACCTCTCTTATCATACCTGCTCGGAGTAATTTTTCTACCTCCTCCTGGATAATGGCATTTCTTTCTGGTGCAAACTTCCTCCTCTTTTGATGGATTGGTTTGAATGACCTGTAAATTCCGAGTTTATGAGTAATTATATCCTTAGATATACCTGTCATATCTTCGTGTTTCCTTGCAAAGGTAGATTTTCTCCTTTTGAGGAAGGATACCAAATCCTCTTCTATTTCGCTAAGGATCCCTGATCCTATGTAAATCTTGGATTCAGGATCATGAGGATCCATAAGGATTTCTTCTACATCCTGCTCTCTTGCCTCCAAGACATCCCTTGGAGGATACTTTAATTGCTATTGCTCTCTAGGCCTTGAGGCTGGTTTCATTGATGATGTGTAGCAATTCTTAGCCTCTTGCTGATCGCTCACCACCCCCCATGGACTAGGAAGCTTTACACATTGGTGATAAGTGGATGGGACTGCCTTCATGTCATGTATCCAAGGCCTGCCAAGGATAACATTACAACAGGATAAGCAATCTATAACACAAATTTTTTTATAAGAATGTAATCCTTCGATATAGATTGGGAGTTTGATGTCCCCCAGAGTATTCTTGGTCTCCCCACTGAATCCCACAAGCACTAAGGATCTTGGTATAATATCGGATTCAGGAATATTCATCTTCTTAAGGACATCAAGCTGGATGATGTTCACAGAGCTTCCTCCATCTATAAGGATCCTGCGAACAAAATGGTTAGAAATAAAAAGAGTAATAACAAGACTATTATGATGAGGATCCTGAATGTCAACACGATCATCCTCATCAAAACTTATGACTTTATCCTTGGTAACACTGGACGTTCGGATGGGTCTGTCTCCATTATCCATCTTGGTTTCCTTGGCATGTCTTTTGGCTGCTGAAAAGGAAGTACCACAAATGTCTGATCCTCCGGATATGAAGTTTATAACTTGTGCATCTGCTGGAGGAGCTGGAGCTTTCTTCGGGATTCTTTCAGGATCCTGGGTTCTCGACTTCTTTCATCGCAAAAGTCCCTTTAAATGCCCCTTGCTTAACAAGTAACCAATTTCTTTCCTCAGGCCAATGCATTCTTCGGTGAGATGCCCAAAATCCTCATGATATGCACACCATTTTGATTTGTCTTTCGTAGCAGCTGGTTTATCACTTTTTCGTGGCCACCTAGCTTTCTCACCTAAGTTCTGCATTGCAAGAATCAGTTCATTGTTATCAACAGAAAAATAGTATTCAGAGATTGGAGGATAATCCTCATCATCTTCTTCCTATTCTACTGCATGGCGTTCCAGTTATCCGACTTGTTGTAGGATTTGAACTTGTTATTCTTGAATGAGGATCCTTGCTTTTCTTTTTTTTGAGGATCCTGCTAGTCTCTCCTGGATCCTTTTGTCATCTTCTAACCGGATGAACCTAAGGGCCCTGGTTCTTACTTCATCGAGATTCCCGCATGGGGTCATAACAAGATCATCCTAGAATAACGAATCCCTAAGTAAACCCATTTTAAAGGCTTCTACAGCCGTAGCTATGTCCAAGTTGGGGATATCTAAGGATTCTTTACTAAACTTAGTGATATAATCTCTAAGTGATTCATTTTGACCTTGAGTTACCCTATACAAATCACTAGTTAATCGTTCAAATTTTTCTACTACAAGAAAATTGATATTAAACAGGTTAACTAGATTAGCAAATGAAGTAATAGAGTAGGGGGAAGACTTAGCAGCCATTTAAGAGCTGATCTTGTGAGTGTGGATCCAAAACCCTTGCATAGACATGCTTCTTTTAACCTCTCTGGGATGGGGTTAATCTCCATCCTTTCTCTGTATTGAGCTATGTGTTCTTCAGGATCTGTTGAGCCATCATATAACTTCATGGTTGGTATCTGGAACCTTTTGGGTATCTCAACATCACAAATAGGTGGTGCAAAACGAGATATCTTATGGCTCTCATCTGCAATTTCAGGAATACGCTTAACCACCCCTGGAACACTGGATATCATATCCTTAAGCTTTTGTAACTCCCTAGCCATAGCTTGATTGATACCTGTATCCTGCATAAGGCCATGGTTAGTGGTGTAAGAATTATTGAAAGTGTTACCTCCCGGTGGATTCAAGCTCAGAATCCCGGATGTGACTCCATATTGTCGAGATTCTGGTATGATTGAAGGACCAGAAGAAGCAATGGTTTGCATTGGAATGAAGTCTCCTTGATGGACATCAGAACTTCCAGGTTGCAAACTTCTTAAGGATCCTTGATCCTGGGGAACATTGGATCCTTGATGCACTGTGAATGGGGGTCTTGGAGGATAATCCATGGATCCGAAAACTTGAGAGGATCCTTGAACCTGAGAGGATCCTTGAACCTGAGAGGATCCTTGAACCTGAGAGGATCCTTGAATCTGAGAGGATCCTTGAACCTGCTGCGTCCCCATATATCCTCCTGAGCTAACGAATGATCCTTGATGCTGAGAGAAGGATCCTGTTGGTTGAAAAAAGGATCCTAGAGCTTGAGACGTTGCTGAGGATCTGTAGTGCATTCCTCTTGTTCCACCCAAGTATTGGACATCTGGAGCTGCAGAATGCTGAGAGGTTATGACCGGAGTGTCGAAATTCAAAGATCTGGGCATCAATGGGAAATGATCCTCTTCCGATTTCTTCTGTTTCTTAATATCACCAATTTCTCTGAGAATCCTTTCATTAGTCTTATACTGCTGCTGTATGTGATCCTTCATCTGCAAAATTAAAGTAAAAAGGTCACTAGTAGTAGGAGTATAAGATGCAGAAGAAGTTGGAGGTTTTGAGAAAATAGGAGTCGGTTTCTTTTCAGCATTCTTCTGGGATCCAGAAGGTGGTGGAGGCAAAGGTTGAACGCCTTGGGATGAATTGACCGCAGACATTGCACTTGAAGTGGTTTTTCCTTGAGAAGCCATCTGGTTGAATATGATGAACCGGAATAACCGAAACAAACGAAATTTCTCAAAAATGAAGCACCAATTGCCCCATGGTGGGCGCCAAACTGTTTTGGTCAAAAATCAAGCAAAGATAATGCAACCAAATCTTTATGTGTGAGGTGTGATGCTTGAATCAATGAACAATATTAAGGATCACTCAGAAATGTAATGAACAAGTGACACAATGATTTATACGAGGAAAAAGCCCTTGATCAAGAGTTGATCTCCGGCATAAAAAACCTCGGGTGATGGAAACTACCGATCACCAACTTAGATTAAACAAAATGTGTTACAACTTCGGATGATAGCGAGCTAGTTACAAGGATCACTAGAGTGGAATGTGTAAAAATGATGTGTAATTGCCGAGCAGAGTGTTGTAAACTGATGAGAGCAGTATGAGTGTGTGTGTTTAGCCAAAAATAGCCAAGTCTTCTAATCTAGCTCGCTATCCCCTTTTAAATTTAGTAAATATCTAAATTAACTAACTATCCGCAATTCATGCACTCTCCCCACGATCTTCATAACATTCACCATGGTCAAGCACGTGCGGAATAAAAGAGAATATGCTCCAGGAATATCGCCATGACCGAGTCTAAGCACGTACTCCTGCAAAACAATTCCATATTCAAAGCAGACAACCGTTAGTGCAAGGATCACTATGATGATCCTGGATCCTGATCCTACAATACTCTCTGAGGATCACCAATTCAGACAGAATTAAGGATCCTTAAACCCGACAGCAATTGAGGATCACTGATCACAGGAAAATCTTCCCCTAACAACAAGGATAATACATCCCCTTTTTCTGGTTTCATCAAGGCAGGAGCTGAGGATAGGTAATCCTTAAGGGCTTTGAGAGCATTTTCATGCTTTTCAGTCCATTCAAATTTCTTGTTCTTTCTCAAAATGTCATAGAATTCCTTGCATTTTTCTGATGACTTGGATATTAACCTGTTCAAGGCTGCGATCCTGCCTGTCAATCTTTGCACATCCTTGGCATTGGCAGGAGATTTGATATTCACAATAGCCTTAATTTGTTCTGGGCTTGCTTCAATGCCTCTTTTTGTCACCATATATCCTAGGAATTTACGTGCTTTAACACCAAAGTGACACTTGGAAGGATTTAGTTTCATATTAAATTTATCATGGATATTGAATGCTTCCTCCAAGTCTCTAAGGTGATCCTCAGCTTTCTTAGACTTAACCACCATGTCATCTATATAGACTTCCATAGTGTGTCTAATTTGATCCTTGAACATCATATTGACTAGCCTTTGATAAGTAGCACATGCATTTCTTAGTCCAAATGGCATAGCAATATAACAATATATACCAGTTGGGGTCATAAAGGTTGTATCCTCTTGATCAGATGGTTCCATCTGAATTTGTTGAAATCCAGATGAAGCATCCATAAAAGTTAACAACTCATGACCCGCGATAGCATCCACCATGGAGTCAATGTGGGGTAATGGGAAAGGATCCTTGGGACATGCCTTATTTAAATCAGTGAAATCGACACATACCCTCCACTTTCCGTTTTTCTTTTGAACAACAACCACATTGGCTAACCATCTTGGATACTTAACCTCTCTAATCATACCTGCTCGGAGTAATTTATCTACCTCCTCCTGGATAATGGCATTTCTCTCAGGTGCAAACTCCTTCCTCTTTTGATGGATTGGCTTGAATGACCTGTCAACGCCAAGCTTATGAGTAATTATATCTTTGAATATACCTGTCATATCTTCGTGCTTCCATGCAAAGGTAGTTTTTCTCCTCTTGAGGAAGGATACCAAATCCTCTTCTATTTTACCAAGGATCCCTGATCCTATGTAAATCTTGGATTCAGGATCATGAGGATCCATAAGGATTTCTTTCACATCCTGCTCTCTTGCCTCCAAGACATCCCTTGGAGGATGCTTTAATTGCTATTGCTCTCTTGGCCTTGAGGCTGGCTTCATTGATGACGTGTAGCAATTCTTAGCTTCTTGTTGATCACTCTCAATTTTCACCACCCCCCATGGACTAGGAAGCTTCACACATTGATGATAAGTAGATGGGACTGCCTTCATGTCATGTATCCAAGGCCTGCCAAGGATAACATTACAACAAGATAAGCAATCTATAACACAAAATTTTTAATAAGAATGAAGTCCTTCAATATATATTGGGAGTTTGATGTCCCCCAGAGTGTTCTTGGTTTCTCCACTGAATCCCACAAGAACTGAGGATCTTGGTACAATATCCGATTCAGGGATATTCATCTTCTTGAGGACATCAAGCTGGATGATGTTCACTGAGCTTCCTCCATCTATTAGGATCCTGCGGACAAAGTGTTTAGATATAAATAAAGTAATAACAAGACCGTCATGATGAGGATCCTGGATATCAATACGGTCATCCTCATCAAAAGTTATAATTTTATCCTTGGTAACAATGGAGTTTCGAATGGGTCTATCCCCATTATCCATCTTGGTTTCCTTAGCATGTCTCTTGGCTGCCGAAAAGGAAGTACCACAAATATCTGATCCACCCGATATGAAGTTTATAACTTGTGCATCTACTGGAGGGGCAGGAGCCCTTTCTGGAACCTTTCCAGGATCCTGGGTCCTTGACTTCTTTCTTCCCAAAAGCTCCTTCAAGTGCCCCTTGCTTAACAAATAACCATTCTCATTTCTTAGTGCAATACACTCTTCAGTGAGATGCCCGAAATCCTCGTGAAATGCACACCATTTGGATTTGTCTTTTGTAGCAGCTGGTTTATCACTTTTTCTAGGCCATCTTGCTTTTTCACCTAAATTCTGCATTACAAGGATTAGTTCATTGTTATCAACAGAAAAACAGTATTCAGAAATTGGAGGATAATCCTCATCATCCTCTTCTTGTTCTACTGCATGCACGTTCTGGTTATCAGACTTGTTGTAGGATTTGAACTTGTTGTTCTTGAAGTAGGATCCTTGCTTCTCCTGCTTGGAGGATCCTGCGAGTCTTTCCTAGATCCTTTTGTCATCCTCTAATCGGATGAACCTAAGGGCCCTGGTCCTCACTTCATCAAGGTTTCTGCAAGGGGTCATGACAAGATCATCATAGAATAATGAATCCCTAAGTAAACCCATTTTAAAGGCTTCTACAATCGTGGCAATATCCAAGTTAGGAATGTCTAAGGATTCTTTACTAAACTTAGTGATATAATCTCTAAGTGATTCATTTTGACCTTGTGTTACACTATATAGATCACTAGTTAAACGTTCAAATTTTCTACTACATGAGAATTGATTATTAAACAGATTAACTAGATTAGCAAATGAAGTAATAGAGTAAGGGGGAAGACTTAGCAGCCATTTAAGAGCTGATCCTGTAAGTGTGGATCCGAAACCCTTGCATAGACATGCTTCTTTTAATCTCTCTGGGATGGGGTTGATCTCCATCCTTTCTCTGTACTGAGCTATATGTTCTTCTGGATCCGTCGAACCATCATATAACTTCATAGTTGGTATTTGGAACCTTTTGGGTATCTCAGCATCACAAATAGGTGGTGCAAAATGAGATATCCTATGGCTCCCATCTGCAATCTCAGGGATGGGTTTAACCACTCTTGGGATGCTGGATATCATATCCTTGAGTTTCTGTAACTCCCTATCCATAGCTTGATTGATACCTGTATCCTGCATAGAGCCATGGTTAGTGTTATAAGAATTATTAAAAGTGTTACCTCCCATAGGATTCAAGTTTGGATTTGCAGATGTGAATCCATATTGGTGGGACTCTGGTATGATTGAAGGACCAGAAGAAGCAATGGTCTGCATTGGGATGAAGTCTCCTTGATGGACATCTGAACTTCCAGGCTGCAAGCTTCTTAAGGATCCTTGATCCTGAGAGACGTTGGATCCTTGATGTGCTGTAAACTGGGGTCTTGGAGGATAATCCATGGACCCGAAAACCTGCGATGAGGATCCTTGAGGCTGAAAGGAGGATCCTTGAACCTGAGAGAATCCTTGAACCTGCGAGGATCCTTGAACCTGAGAGGATCCTCGAACCTGAGAGGATCCTTGAACCTGAGAGGATCCTTGAGCTGGTTGTGTCCCCATGTACCCTCCTGAGCTGGTGAAGGATCCTTGATGCTGGAAGAAGGATCCTTGATGCTGAGCAGAGGATCCTGCTAGTTGAAAATAGGATCCTAGGGCCTGAGTCATTGCTGACGATCCGTAACGCATCCCTGTTAATCCACCCAAGTATTGTACATCCGGACCTACAGAATGCTGGGAGGTTATGAGCGGGGTGTCGAAATTCAGAGACCTAGGCACCAATGGAGAATGATCCTCCGCTGATCTCTACTGTTTTTTGATATCTCCAATTTCCTTGAAAATCTTTTCGTTGGTTTTATCCTACTGCTGTATGTGATCCTTCATCTGCAAAATCAAAGTAAAAAGGTCACTAGTAGTAGGTTAGAAGAAACAGAAGAAGTTGGAGGTTTCGAGAAAATAGGGCTTGGTCTCTTTGCGGGATTTTCAGCATTCTTCTGGGATCCAGAAGGTGGTGGAGGCAAAGGTGGAACGCCCTGTGAAGAACTGATTGCCGACATTGAACTTGAAGTGTTCTTTGCTGAAGAAGCCATCTGCTTGGAAATAACGAACCGAAATGATCACAAAGATAAGAATTTCTTAGGAATGAAGCACCAATTGCCCCACGGTGGGCGCCAAACTGTTTTGGTCAAAAATCAAGCAATGATAATGCAACCAAATCTTTTGTTATGAGGTGTGATGCTTGAATATATGAACAATTGTATGAACAACTTGCAATTCGAATAAAGAGACTACACGAGGATTTGTACGAGGAAAAAGCCCTTGATCAAGAGATGATCTCCGGCATAAAAAACCTCGGGTGATGGAAACTACCGATCACCAACTAGAATTAAACAAAAAATGTATTATAACTCGGGATGATAACAAGCTTGTTACAAGGATCACTAGAGTGTGTGAGTGCAGAAGTGTATAGAAATGCTAAGTAAACTGCCGAGAGTTGTTCAAGTGTGTGTGTTTTTGCCAAATTCGCTAAGTGTTTCTACTCAAGCTTGTTATCCCCTTTTAAATTTAGAAATAACTAAACTAACTAACTATCCGAACATTGTGCAAGCTCCCCACGATCTCCCACAACGTTCACAAATCCATGCACGTGCGGAATATTTAGAGCATATTCCCCAAGAATATCGGTAAGAGTCAGTCCATGCCCATACTCCTGCAAAACAAGCTTACGAACAAGGCAGACAATTGTTAGTATAAGGATAACAATGAGGATCCTGAATCCTGGTCCTGCAACATATTCCGAGGATCCTAAATCCAGACATAATTGAGGATCCATGATCCTGGCAGCACTTGAGGATCCATGATCCTTGGGAAATCCTCCCCTAACAGTCAGGATCAGAAAGTTTCAAGTTGGTGATATGGTGTTAAGGAAAGCATTCTAGAATACCACAAATCCAGTTGATGGCAAGTTAGCACCAAAGTGGGAAGGCCCTTATCTTATTGAAGCTGAGGCAGGAAAGGGGGTATATCGATTATTAACAATGGAAGGTGATTTGATACCAAGAGCTTGGAATGCTGTCCATTTAAAGACATATTTCATGTAAGAAGGATTTAGGATCCTTGGCTGTCTTCATATCCGATATCCATTAAGGATCCTCAGAGGATAGGTGATCCTCATTCTAGTAATGATCTGTTCTTAATTTGTCAAATCTTTTTAATTCATTTTACCACAAGGAGAAGGATCCTGGATCCTTTATCTTTTTTTTACTAAGTTCTGAGTTTTGCAGAAGATTGATGTATCCTTGACAAAGGATCAAGTATCCACAGAAGTCTCCTAAGTTTTATGGGCTTGTCCCTAGTTTTTTAGGTTTATCCCCAGTTTTGGATTTATCCCCAGTTTTGGGCTTGTCCCCAGTTTAAGGTATCCATTACCTTCGCCAGTAGCGCATGATGATTCTGGTGCAGTTCAAGGCAATGGGACCAGTACCCGCTTTAGGGGCTGACAATTTCATTGTACTGGCTGTATTCAGGATCCTATATATAATGGTAGACGTACCATACATCCGTTCCTAAGGCTTCTAACGTTTTCACGTTAGCTAAGGTTTTGGCATTTTCATGTCACTAAGTTTGGTTAGTCGCCAGTGAGGGCCATACTCCAGTTTACACAAGATCCTTTGGGCTTGTCCCCAGTTTTTTGGGCTTGTCCCCAGTTTTTTGGGCTTGTCCCCAGTTTATTGGGCTTGTCCCCAGATTGTTGGGCTTATCCCCAGTTGCTAACTCTTCTTTTATATTGGCTTAGTCCCAAGTTATGTTCTGTTTCAGGTTTCCAAAGCTAAACAGTTAAGGATCCTGGATCCTAACCTTTTACTAAGGTTTGTCTTTTGGTTATCCTGATTGTAAGTATTAAAGATTTAGGATCCTAACTTGGATTCTCAGGTATGATCCTTATTTTCCTTCACTTTATTCTTGATTTATTTAAGTTACCCTTACTCTTTGACAACAGGATATATGATCCTAAAATTACGCCACTTTTTGAACTTTTCGATTATAGGATATTTGATCCTTGATCATATCCTAAACTTTTTGACATAATCTAATATACTTTTGTTCTCATAACAGTTGAAAGGTAAATATGCATAGAATTAACAACACAAGATAAGCCAAAGGATTAAACTTTTATTTATTTAGCAAAAGATTAACCATATAAAGGTTGTCAAAATTACCTACCCCAAGCATCTACCAGCAATCCGTGGCTCGTCCGCTGGGGTAGGTAAAGGGTATCCATGATAATAAGTTCTAAGTAATGCAGGAATAGAAAGACGGCGGGATAACATTGGCTTCATCCCCCAAACAGAGGATCCCTCCACCAATTGTCATCCTACCTATTGTTCGAAGGATCAGTGATCCTTAAACCTAAAGCTATTGTTCAAGTACAGACCATTGTTTTAAAAACACCAACAACCAAAAAAAAACCTTAAACCATAAAAGAGGACCAGCTCCCTCTTCAGCATATGAATCCAGGAGCATCTGGATCTCAGCAAATTTCTGCAAAAGAGAAACATATGTCAGGATCCGTTATCCTCAGTATGGGAAGATCAGACTTAAGGATCCGGGATCCTTACCTCAGAGACGTATTCTTCGAACTAGTGTTGGATGAGAGGCAGTCCTTCAAGAGCTTCAGCAGCTTTTCTTTTCTTGGCACCTTTTGCCACGTGTGCTCATGCTTTTGGGGTTCGGAAAGCTGGGACTGGCAGCAAGTTGCTTCTTGATGGATTTTGAGGCAGCAAACGCATCAAGGTCACTCACACTGAACCTAGAGGCAGACTTTGAGGATTTTCCAGCGCCTACAAATGCAAAACACATATAAGTATTCTTGTTTTATTTTCATTTAAATATTTAATCATATACAAATTGTAATACTTAATTGACATGGTGAAGGAACCAGAGGATACTTCTTATGAATCCTTTGCTTTGGCTTGGAACGTTCTAATAGCAGGGTCAAGGCTCCAGAAGGCAGCAACCCTTTCCTTTGTTGCAGGTGTTTCCTGGATGAAAGAGAGTGAGATAGCTGCAAAAACAGAAAGAAGGATCAGTTATCCTTAAAAGAGAAAAAGTCCTATTATGATCCTTGTCTAAGGATCCCATATCCTACCATGGGTGATCCACTTTTTAGGAAGATTTTTCCCATCTGGGATTGAATCCCTCCTCACAAAGAAGAAATGGCTCTTCCAGTGGGTGTCGTTTTTAGTGGTTTTGAGGATTGGATAAGGATCACCAGGTTTGTGTTTGAACAGAAAGCGGTGTGAACCATGGCTAACTAGGTTGTACAGTTGACTCAACTCGGACATCCATATTTCTATGCCCTCCTGCTCAATGATGTTCTCTATGGTATAAAGAACTCTCCACATCATTGGCATGGCCTGAATGTAGCACATGCCTGTGAGTGCGAAGAAAGATTGTGTGAAGGCAGGGAAAGGATAAGAGAATCTTATCAGAAAAGGGGTGGCTGGAAAGGAGACCCAAGTGTCAGAAATGCAATCACTCTTCATTGTAGAGTCAAAGGATCGGAAAACAGTTTCTGCCGAAAAACAATGGCGAACCCGGTCAATTTCTGGGTCGGTGAAGCGGCAGAGTTCCAACGAGGGATTTTTGGTGACGCCTTGGCTCTTCAGGCGACTATCCTTTTTAGGATCCTTAGCAGGTAAGGATCGGAGAACCATTTTTGCCATGGATGTTCGAGAACAGAGGATCAGAATAAGAAAATGTAGAGAGAAGGAAGAAGAGAGATACCTGTTCAATCTCTGGATGGTGATTTAAAGGAGAGTAACGCTCGAATTTAAATGCAAATCGATCCTTATCTCTAACCTATATATAATGATGATTCTGCAGGTAGTCTTATCGCTGACGTCATATTGGTAACGGCTAGTTCGTATATAACGGCTATATTTACGATAGTTGGTTAGTTGGAGATAAGGCAGAAAATATGACTCATATAATTACAATTAATTCCTCATATTTTGGGGGCAATTGTTAGGGATGGATTTTCTAATATATGGATCACGGATCCTCAAGTGCAGCCAAGATCACGGATCCTCAGTTCTTTTTGAATTAAGGATCCTCAGAAGACGTTGCAGGTTTAAGGATCCAGGATCCTCATTATTATCCTTACACTAACGGTTGTTTCCACTATGTTTGAACTTGTTTTACAGGAATATTCAAATGGGACTTGGTCTTGCCGAGATTCTAGGGGAATATGCTCTATTATTCTGCACGTGCATGGCTTGTATGACCGTTATGGAAGTCGTGGGAAGCTAGCATGATTTGCGGATTGTTTGTTATTTAGATTATTTCCATTTTTATAAGGGGATAACAAGCTTGATGGTGAGAAAAATTAGCAACACGCACACTCTCGAAAACCCTCTGCAACTCATTGGCGATTACATACATTTTTCACACTAATGATCCTTGTAACAAGCTTGTTATCATCCCGATTTGTAACTTTTATTTGTTTAATATAGTTGGTGATCGGTAGTTTTCATCACCCGAGGTTTTTTGTGCCGGGGATCATATCTTGATCAAGGGCTTTTTCCTCGTATAAATCCTTGTGTCACACATTCATTTCATTCATAGTTTATTCATACATTTGTCCATTAATTCAAGCGTCACACCTCATAAAATGGGATTTGGTTGTATTATCCTTGTGTGATTTTTGACCAAACAATGAACATTTCAGTAAAATGATGAACATTTTAGTAACATGATGAACATTCCATTAATATGATGAACATTCCAGTAACATGATGAACATTACATTAACATGATAAACATTTCAGTAACATGATGGATATTCCATTAACATGATGAACACTTCAGTAACATGATGAACATTCCATTAACATGATGAACATTTCAGTAAAATGATGAACATTTTTTAGTAACATGATGAACATTCCATTAACATGATGAACACTTCAGTAACATGATCAACATTCCATTAACATGATGAACATTTCAGTAACATGATGAGACTATCAACCTATTTTACATTAAGGATAGACAAAGTTCATATGAACTTACCTTGGTACTTACCCTTACCCGTAACTTCTTACATGGTTCTCTATATACAACATACCAAACTTCATTTATAAATAAGAAGTGATTCCGGAAATCACTTACCTTAAGTGTCCGTATTCGCATTCGTTTCCTCGCCTCCTTTTGACCCGTTAGCCTTCCATGCTTCCATCCATCTTGACATGATCCCTATACTTTCATGTCATCGCATTCACATTCTTGTTAGCATACATGATTGTACATATTAACGATCATATCAAATTCATGTTTCACATTTGACTTTCATTAGTCAATTCTAACAAGCATAAGGCATATTTCCACAAGTCAATCTTTTCAAACTCATATAATTCATCACGTCATCACATATAACACAAATGGATATAACACGTATCATATTACTTTCTATAACATTACAATTGTGACAAAAAGTCTAACATTGCTACTTATGCACAGTTGACTTTCAGAAAGTCAACGATTTATCATATGAACTTTCAACTTAACCTCATACATCCATGTCATTATAGTAGACTATACTAATGACACTATATACATTTCATACTCACAATGCAATAAGCATACAACCACATGATCATCTAGTTATATGCACACACCAAACATATTCAATTTTGTTCATTCTAGTAACATAATTCTACAACTAACACCATGACCTATGCTTAACAACCCAGCATCATTCTAACTTCATCCTGTTCTAATGATCTCATATACTTCACATTTAGAGTACTTTTACTTATCAATTTTGATTAAGCAATTATTCAAACATGTAGTAAACATCATACTACTCCAACATAGAGTACAATATTCTAATGCATACTTTTACCAAATAACATGGCCAACCAAATCCTATATGAATTCCATCTAAAAATAGATTTCTCATGTTTATCTATCATCAAATACGTCATATCCCCATATTATACGATTTCATCCATTACTTGCATACCATTTCATCTATTAATCTCACCTAGGCATTTCATCAAACACTTGGTGTTCATATCACAATTTATGCATAATGTACAAATGTTTCATGCTTTACTTCCTACTTCATGCTTTCATTAATCAATTAACACAAAAACATCAACAAATTCATATCACATTCAATCTACCTAACAAGAACGCATTACATAGAACATAGCACAACAAGATTTGAACAAGGATTGGACATGGGTGACACACCCATGTCGCCATCTTCACCACTAGAAGTGGGTTTCACCTCCAAACATCAAATTACTCCAAATCGTTCATAACCCAAGACCTATATGGTGATTCTAACACCTCCTCGTACTTAATTTCATACTACTTCATGGTTTGATCATAACCCACTTCTTTAAAAATCACCAAATCAAAATTTATAACTTACCACATGTTCATTAGCATGAGATGGTAAGGATTCTTCATTCATGCATTGATTTAGCTTCAAATCCTTCTTAAATTTATGGATTGCAGAGTGTTTGGGAGAACCTTCTTCTTTGTTCTCCTTGGGTGTCGACACACACTAACCACTGAAGTTTTCTATTTAATAGAAACTTCAACCTATTTTCCCACTTTTAGTCCTTCTTGTTTACTATTTGGTCACAATTGACATTAAGTTTTATTCCTCACTTGTTTGACTAACTATTTAACTAAGTTAAATAGCTTAGTTATTTTATTTCATACTAATACATAAGGAAACATACAAGTGGATTAAAATTCAAATTTTGGGGCGTTACATTTTAAATTATTATTTTTTGTATTGTTTTATTCATTATATTTTTAAATAAAGAAATAAACTTAAATTAAATTAAAGTTAGATTGTAAATAATGATTGAGGGGCCTTTGAACCACACCATGTTAATTAAGGGTGAGATGGTTAAAGCCCTACTATCTACGTAGTAGTGATGTGACGTTTTAACTACCCCATACTAGTTAAATCGCACCATGCAGTCTAAGAGAAAAATAATATCATATTGTCTATGGTTTGTGACTATAATTAGGATATAGCAACTGCGATTGAGTTACCAGATTCAAAAGTACAAGTTTGAAGTTTATATGGCTAGAATTCCATTTTTGGGAATAATGATTGTACACTTTTTTAAAGTAAGCAACTAACTATGCCTCACGTGTGTTCATAGTAGACTTGTCCTATGAGTAAACATTTGGGGTAATCTAGAACTTAGACTAGATTGTAATTAAACTATATATGTGCTTTCAATGTTTATGAATTGGATATTGTCTTAATTATATTTTGGTAGGCATTTATGTTGTATATAAATATATAACATTTGGTCATCAATAATCAAACCACCTAGTACCACATTCTGACAGTCTTAAAAGAAATAATTATGAAAGGACATAACATAAATATATAAAAGAAAAATCAGATACTTAGTAAAAAAAAGTTGTTTGGAGAGATAGGGCCAAAAATATTGCTACCAAAGTAGGGAGCCAAAATGCAATTGGGGTGTGGGCAAAACCATATGATATGAAAGTGGTACATAAAAAGCCTTGTGATTCATTATGCCCGTGATTTCTGAAAGTCCATGCACTCCCACACATGTGATGATGAGACATAGATTGCTTTCCATATTTCTTACAATAAATATAATTTAATTATATTTCTAAATGCCTAAAATATTTCCTAGAGTATTTCTTGTAATAACATCCAAAGGTAACAAAAGTGAAAGGTTATGTTTTCTTTTGATCCATCTTTGTTGTTAGAGTTGGTCACCAATGGGAGGTTTTAAGTTTGTGTACGTTTGAATAAAGTGTGCTAGAATTACAAGAGATAAATATGGACATGTTACTTATGTAAGGCAAAGGGGTGCCATCCTAGACGATCAGTAGAAAGTAGTTTGGCCTATTAAAAGTGCCCTTACCAAGAATGCGACTCAAAACCAACTCATTGCATACTGCATAGACATTATGTTTTAGCAGACGAATGGACGATTCCTTCTAGTTGGGTTTGAACAATTATAGGCTTGACTTGTATCGGGGGCGCTCTCTTAACAATCAAGTTAGTATACGCAATAGCGTTACATGTGTGAATATGTATATGTACACGTGTTTGGTTATTCAAATTCTGATCTTCTTTGGCTAGGAAAGACGGTCTAAGAAGTCATGCATCAATCGTGTGCTTTCTATCTAATGTTTCTTATTTAATCTTTTGGACATAACTGACGATATTTAAGGATGTATATATTTGATTATGTATCTGTTGTGAACCTAATGGATCTAAACCAAGGAACCCAGTTAGGTAGCCCAGCCCAAGAGGCCCAACAAGTTAAAGGGATGGTGAGGGGTTCATCACAGCAGGTTATAAGGAAAGATATGAAGGGCGTAGGGGTTAGAAATGAAATATGTTAATCAGTAGTGATTGTTCTTATCCCATCTTGTTCTGTATCTGATTTCTCATCTCCTTCTGTATGAATCTTCTGTATAATTTGATTTGGTGAAATAGTAATACGCCCTTTCAATTGCCCTAATTCGATTATCACTCTGTAGTGTCAACTTGAGTTCACTACATTGGTGCTTTCATTGATCCTTAGCATCGATGGCTTTGGAAGATCTCGAACCAATATTACCTCGTTTCACTGGCTCTGATCCTGACTCGTGGATTTCTCAATCCGAGCTATACTTTCGATTTTACTCAATCTATGGTGATGATCGATTCTCATACGTTATTGAAGTATTTGAGGATGGACCATTCTACTGGTTCAATTCCTGGTTTCGGAGCGATGACCTCACCTGGAATGATTTCATTAATGCAATGATTACTCAATTCCATGCTAATTCCGCCGATCCATTTGCCATTGAGGCGTGCTCGATTCACCAAACTCAAGCTATTATCGATCTAATTCAGGAACCATATCTGTTTGATTCCAAGTTTGACGATGTCAATTCCATTGTCACTCCTTCGTTTACATTTGGTTCGACTGACTCTGTTATTACTACTACTGCTCTTCAGGTGTTTGATGAAATGCCAGATAGTATTGTTACTGAAATTGACAGTGCAGACAATCAAACTATCGATTTTGCGGTACTATCTATCCAAACTGAAATAATAGTTGTTGTTAATGAGTCATACGGGGTCAAGGATGCTCCGATCAATATATTAGATTATCTTGTTGTGATTGAACGTGTTATACTTGATTATTATGTTGATTCCCTAGTTATGAACTCCTTTGCGTGGAATCCAGGTTTACTTGCGCATCATGTTCCGGTATCTTTTATGACCTTTGGTTTTGATCCTGGTCCGAATTTTCTTAACACATCTTATTCTACTCGCATTATTAAAAGATTTGATCCAGTCGTTGTGGTTTTGTTTGAGTCTAGTAATTCGCTTTTGGAACCTACACCAGCTATTGTTCAAAAATTAGCACCCTCTACGCATGTTAATATTTCTATACAGATGACATATGCTCCTGGTGGTATTTGGGGAGATAAGATGGATGGTAACAATGATCAAGAGTTAATGTTAAACCGGAATGCATCAGTGTGTATTACACAAGAACTTCGGAACTTGTTAACAAAGTTGTGTTTTACTCACCGAATTTTTGACATATGGGCTATTTTACATGACCAGATGTTGTATATTGATGTCTTTGTACGGACAAAGGAGATACTTCTTCATGTACTCAAAATGGAATTTGGTTGCTACACTACAGTTTACAATGATTTCTTGGATGTTTTTTTGGGAAAATCTACTGAATGGCAAGCTGGTAAGCAAGTTATGCATATGTTTGGATCTCGTGGTAATAGATTTGTTGCTATGTGGGGACATACTGTTGTTCCTATGCACCCACAAGTAGGGCACACACGCTTCGGTTGGTATGGAGGAACCCGCAACCTACTCTGTTCCATGGTTGATCAAGCTATCGAACAAACACAATCAGTAAACGAATATTTGTGTTTAGCTCTTCCTACAAGACACGGACCTCCACAATTACTCAACCTATCAGCACATGTGAGTCAAGCATTTCAGGTCATGCTCACTGCTTCGGGTGAGACACGAGGTCACTTGCAATGGGCACAATTCTTATATATTACTGCGGTTTATTGTTGGCAGCTTTGCGGGGATTGGATGGGTTCTAAAATACCTGAGGGTAAGGTGTTTTATAATCCTCACAACAGATGGAAAACATATGGACTTCTTGAGGCTTCGTCAAACCAAGTTACAAATAGTGTGAATGAGGGTGTAAGTTGCACTGTTAAAAATTTACAATGTATAAGTTGGTCACCAGGAATGCAAGTAGCAAAAGATGTGGTTAGATACGCTACAAATTTGAACTTGATGGAATTGTGCACATATATGCTTGGTAATAAGGGTCCTTTTATAGATGCGCTCTCACTATCCAATTCATTAGGCATTCAAATTCAGGCTTGGATAGGATCTACAAGCGCACGGGTTTCCGTTTTATTCGGTTGGGGTATTACCCATAGTTTAGTGACAACTTGGCTTGCCAATTTCTTACTTTTCAACATCGAACCAACTGTTCCATTTTCCATTGTACAGGGTCACTGGGCATGTCTTTCGCATACTGGGAACACTCCTCAAGTTGCTACTCCACATCTCCTACAAGTATGGATGTTCCTAAGGTGGGTTTTGCTAGAAAAACAAGAGTTATGTTTTTTTGTCCTTTCGTTGGTGAACGCAATTGAAAAACGGCCTGACTTGTACCGATATCACGCTGGACATGTTGTTGGATTACACCATCTGGCTCAAACTGACCCGTTCAGTGATTCTTTTCTTCTTCAGTTATTAGTAGAAACAATTGGTCAACCATTTGACGAGCCGGCGTTAGGAACTAACGGGTCAGATCCGACTTATGCTTCCTTCTCACACGGTACAGTGAATTTTGTTTTTCCACAAGATCGCTTTGTTATCTGGTTGATTCCATGGTTCTATGTTGTTGTGGGCCTAGTCAACCATCCACTAATTGTACTGATCACATGTTCTGGGACCATTCTTCTTGGATTTCATTGGGAAATAGAATCCAATTCAGGTAACCAGCTTACCAATAATGTGGGTATGTTCTTACACATTATCAAGTCGTCGTCTCTTTTAGCCGGAATTAATCCTGATGATCTTGTTGCCATAACGATGGGAATCTATTGTATTCGATCACATTTTCCTCCTGTGGAAAATTACACACCTACTTCTCTTGCTACGGTTGTCCTTACGAACAATGTTTTGGTTGCTGCTTGTGTCACATATGTTGACTTCATCAAGCCCTACTACATGTTGTTGAAGTTTCACTTGTTGAAGCCTAACAACTTTACATCTGAGTTTCCTCATTATGAGAGGTATTTCTGGACCACGACTAATCTGCCACGTTTTAGCAGGATAACTGGTGGGGCTATGCAGCATGCAGCTACTATTCATACCATAACACACTTTGCAGCCCTGTTCGGACACATGCCACCCGAGATTGCTTGCTACACCCACAACTCTCTTGATTCTGCCAAACTACTTCCAGCTTCGGTTCATTCATGCCATTACCCACACTTTCATACACAATTAATTGTGCATTTGGTTTCGGTTACCAGACCATTTGGATCTCTTTATGGACATACGCCACCAAACATCTTTGGTTCCTTTCGCAACCCAATTGGCAAAGCTACATCAGAAGCCCACATGTTGGAATCCGCGGATATACCCCCTATTTTCTCAAACCACTTTATCCTAGCCCACAACCGAATAAAGACAAAGCAAGTGGGTACGTGGGGTAGCGTTGCCGGTTTCCTAAATTCGTTTACACACCTCCACCTTGCGGACAAGGTGGTTTTGAATGGGGGGAGTAATGTTGTGAACCTAATGGATCTAAACCAAGGAACCCAGTTAGGTAGCCCAGCCCAAGAGGCCCAACAAGTTAAAGGGATGGTGAGGGGTTCATCACAGCAGGTTATAAGGAAAGATATGAAGGGCGTAGGGGTTAGAAATGAAATATGTTAATCAGTAGTGATTGTTCTTATCCCATCTTGTTCTGTATCTGATTTCTCATCTCCTTCTGTATGAATCTTCTGTATAATTTGATTTGGTGAAATAGTAATACGCCCTTTCAATTGCCCTAATTCGATTATCACTCTGTAGTGTCAACTTGAGTTCACTACAGTATCCATGTAATAATTATTATAAATCAAAACAAAGAGTGAATTTCATAATGTGTTATGATTTCGTAACGTGTTATGATTCACCGATGTTTGTATATAATATATACAACAAATTGAAGATAAACAAAAATTCGAAACGCATCCTATTCTTTTACCGTTTGAATCTTATATGTACACAATCGACATCTTGCTTTTTTTTCTTGTTTTGAAATTTAATATTATATCTGATACACTTGTACTTTAGAAAATAGAAAGTAACTTTATGTTCAACAAAATAAGTCACCCAATCAAAGATTAAGCACCACCGATTAACTTTAGATGATATATCTTTCAAATCATGATAGTAAGAGGAGTGGGGTGCCCCGTGATGAAGCGTGGTTCATGGGTGATCAAACGTGGAACACCGCCGTCGGTCTTTGTGATCACGCGTGCTGGTGACCACGCGTGAAATTTTGAAAGTTACCATTGAGTAGGGGACCGTTGGGGGTGTTTAAAAAAAAATAATAAACAATATATATATACCATCCACCATAATCTTTAAACCCACAAAAAAATACCTTAACCTTTCAACCCACAAAAATACCATAGAATTTTTAGTTTTTTTTTTTACTTTGTAATTTAGGGTTTTTTTTAATGTAATATTTATTTAAATGAAATTGTTATTGTTAATTTATTATTTAAAAAAAATCAATAACTAGTGATGAGCACCCTCACTAAAATCCATCACTAGTACTAGTGATGGAATGAAGTTTGATGACGTAACGGAAGCTGGTTGGATGTGGTAAGTAATGAAAAATGAAGGACCCCACGCCCTAATATGTTGTCCATACATAACTAGTATTCACTTTAACTCATGAATCCTACTTTATTCCATCATAAGGTGAAAAAGAGACCTAAAATAAGCATTTTTGTAAGTCTTTATACATAACTTCCAGGTCTTTATCCATCAAGTGAACTCACTTCGGGTTGATGGTATAAAAGAATAAACGGGTTAAAGTGGATATGTGATCAATTTGTCACATAACTTTGCAAGCATTATAAAGAGAAAAATGCTCGGATAGTCCCTGTGGTTTGCTCATTTTTCCTCTTTAGTCCCTAACTTTTTAAAATTACACCTATAGTCCTCAAGTTTTTGAATTTCGTTCCCGGATACTCCCTGACGTGAATGGAGGTTAGTTTTTGATGTTAGGTGCGTGTAAAACGACAAAAATACCCTTAATGTTAAACAAAATAAACTAATTAGTATTAAATAAAATAAAACATATATATACAGACACAATACAGTACTCATATCTCTCTCTTTCTACTCTCTCTCTCAAAACCACCACCACCATCACCTACACCGCCGCCATCCCCTTCCACCACCAGTGCTCCGCCTCCTAAACCCATACCCATACTCATCTCCACCAAACCACCACAACCACCACCGCCGAACTAAAACACCACCCCCTTTTCCTCCCCTCCTCTGCCCACAAACCCACACCCACCCCCACCATCACCAAGCACCACCTCCGCCACCCAACATCAAACCCATCTTTACAATTAACACTATTACCATCATCAAGCACACCTCCGACACTTTTCTCTATATTGTTATACCAGTAAAAATACTAAGAAAACCTAAGATTATGATGTCTAATATAACTAACAAAACTTTAAAACATAAATGGAAGTATAATAAAACAGTCAGCAGGGATCTACAAACAAGAACTAGTAAAATGAGTTGATGAAATCTTACTGCAGGAAGAGTTTGGCACAAGCTTCTGTACCCTTCTCCGCTAAATTGATCTATTTTTTCGGAACCCAAGTTCAATATAACCTAAAAGAGGCTCGATTTGTGGGTGGTGTGCTGGAATTCTTCATCTGAGATTGGGTTTCTACAGCTGAAGTTGTTAAAGATCATTGCTTTTTGCCACCTGATGTGATTGGTATGTTGTGATTACTATGTTTGTACAGTTGTATTATTTGAGTTTATAGCTATTTGATTTAGAAATAGCTTGTTTATATATGTTGGTGGAGAAAGGGTGATGGTGGAGGCGAGGAGGAGGAGGGGATCTGTGGTTGATGGTGGTGGTGTTGGCTAAAAAAGATGCGGGAGGCGGTGGGGTTTCTACCGGCGAAATGAACGAATGGGGTGTGGGGCTTTGGTGGCGGCCGGAAAAACACGGAGGTTTGGAGGGGTTTTTGGTATGCAACTGTTGTGGTGGTGGTGGAGTTATGGTGTGGAGTTAGTAAGGGTATTTTAGTCATTTCAAACTCTCTTAACTGAGAAAACTAACTGATGTTAGGCACAGGGACTATCCGGGAACGAAAATTGAAAAGTTGGAGACTATAGCTGTAATTTTAGAAAGTTAGGGACTAAAGGTGAAAAAGGGGCAAACTACATGGACTATCCGGGCATTTAACTCCATTATAAATTACTGACATTGCTATAGGTGATGAACATTGAGCAATGATGAAGATTTGAAGATATATATGAACCACTAAAAAGAATAAATTTAAACAATTACTATATACAGCAATACAACTTTTTGATATTATAAATGAAAAACTGTAGTAAAATTATACAAAAATAGTAGTAGAAAGATAAAAAAAATTATAACATAGAAGGAATATTCTTTTGAGAAAGGATTGGTACATAATGATTCAAAAAACATATAAATTCTCTAGTTGAACCACACTGCAAAATGTCTACAAAGTGGAATTTTAAGACCTAAAAACCATCAAGCAAGAATCATGAGTTAAGCTGCCCCAGAAACCGCGATACTATCTGAAGGCGGAACTGTAACGAAACGAAGAAGCTCCAAAGAGGACACGAGTCCCAGAAAATGTGACAGGATCGTGTTTGCACTCGCCTGCAATTATCAGATTTAAATAATATCATGGCAAAATCCTGCATCGCGGTTGTTATACATTTACTTTTTTATATAGTTTGAATGAAATGTAAAGAACATATATACCTGGACCAAGAAAATATCCAAAGCAAGAACAGGGCTACTCCCGGGAGATATACCCTTGTAATAAGGGTTAGCTGAGGTGGTGAGGGCCTTAGCCACTAGTAGTCCGACGGTGGCTTGCATCCCGAGAATGGCAGCCCCCATACCCAAAAGATTCAGGGCTACCCCATTTCTCAAGCTCTTTACAACATCAGCGCGCGGAGGAGCCTGAATAAAGTGTAGTAGATTTAGGAGTAGGGCTAAAAGGGTGTTTTGAGTTAGCCAGTGAAAAAACAAATTGTAGAAAGACAACTAGTTGTCACGGAAAACGAGTAATTGAATTCCTACATCCTACTACAATATCTCTACATGACATACAACACATTAAAGAGGCTCTAATTTACAACGCACTCTTTTTCTCATTAGATAATGCATACACAAGTACACAACAGGGTTGGCCACCAGATCACAATCAGTCCATGATCAGAATTTAGAAATTATGTATAATTGAGACATTCACATGCCCACAGCATTCATAGGGGCTTACTGAATGTAGCTACACAACGAAAAAAACTAGTTTATGTTTTTACTGCTAAATTTGTTGTCCCTATAAATCTATACAGTTAACGGTTAGGTCTTGGTGGGTTCAGTTCTGCTTTGTATGCAGGTCATAGACATAGTTTGATGACTTTGATCCACATGTATGTGAGGTGCGAGTTGTTAGATAGTGCTCCTAAATCGTTTAATGAATGCATGAAAGATATGCAGATTCATGAACGTCATTAATCATTTCCTACGCTAGACATAGAAATACCGAAGAAGCAGGCGAGCTTTTCGATGCCATGTGAAAGTCACGGTAGCACGAACATGGCCATGAACTCTTGCAAAGTTGTCAATAGCGATCGTAATGATCGCTATAGCGCGCTACGTAGCGTAGAGGTCTAGTGTCGCTATTAGGGTAGTAGCAATGGATAGCGAGAATAGCGACACTTTTTTTACATAAATAGCAATTAAATATAGCTATAAAATATCTAGATTTTAGGCTTTTGTTAAATATACATGTAAAGTAGCATATATACCAGGCCACTAGGGTATTATAATATATTATACATATAAAATATTTAAAAAAAAAATTCTAGTGTATCGCTATTTATCGTTATTCGCTATGTAGCATATTAGGTACCTTATCACTATTTGTCGCTATTCGCCATTAACAACTATGAACCCTTGGGATTTTTACGGAATGCTAGCTTTTTATGGTTCCAGACTGGACCAAAAACAGGTTTCCTATAATTTCTTGAACCTATGACCGGACCGTTGCTTGTATACTCGAATCTTTTTTACCAAATACAAATACTAAGTTGTATACACACAATTATAGGTTGTATTGTATATTAGTCGATATATTGCCAAAAGATAACCTAACAATGTGGCTTGTGAACCATATAATTATGCAATAAATTAAAACCTGAAACTGATGAAAGATACCTTTGAAGGGTCATTGGCGGTCTTCCGAAGCCTATCAGAAAGACGAATATACCCAAAAGACCAGAAAACCGAGAGGAAAGCAGCCACAATACCACCAGCAGTAGCATAGAATGTAGCTGGCGATGTGATTTTCCCAGTGATCACAACCGAAAACGAAAGAATGACCGCAGCTACAATTGTACACACAAGCTGTCCCCAAAACCCTAGGCTACCCAATCTCTTGAAATACCTTGAAGTACTCTCTAATCTCTTTGCAACCCACACAACAATTCAATCCACAACCATGAAAACCTTAGCTTTTGATCAGTGAAAGATGCTACCACTAGCTAAACAATTTCATAAACTACAGTTGAGAGTTGAGACTAAGACCACCCGTAGTGGGGGGGGGGGGGGGGTGTTTGGCGTTTTTTCCCTAAAAAAACGCCTATATACCACCCCCGGGGGCGTTTTCTTCAAAAATTGGGTTTGGGCGTGCTGAATTAAACGCCGGATCAAGATTTTGTTGGCCAATCACAAGTATCCTTCTTTTTGTTTGGCCAATACCTGTTTTTGATGGGTTTTTTTATTTAATTCTTTACACCCCTTTTAACATAATGCCCCACATCCCCACTACACCCATTTTAGAAAAACGCCCCATAATGCCCCATTGTTGATTGGACTACCACATGGGGCACAACGCCCATGGGTGGGGACCGTGGGGGCATTTTTTATGTGTACCACTATACATGGTCTAACTACACAATGTATTCACACAATTCATGATGAATTGTGATTTGAAAATCATCCGCTGCAAATACCAATGCATACATAGGGATTGCTCAACCTTTTCTAGAGCACCCAAAACCCAGGTTGCTATAAGACCGCGGGGAGTGGTGGCGTTGGTTGGGCGGGGGAAGCCAGCCAACGCTGGCTAAGTCACTCCGTGCCAGCGTTGGTGTTGGCATTGCCCTGCCAGCGTTGCTATTGTGCTTGGTGTGGGGCGGGGTAAGCTGGCTAGCCAGGATTGGACCTTCATTTTATAAATCTCAACTATTTAAAAAAAAAATCTGAAGTCAGCCAACATGGCTGCCCAACACCGCTAACCCACGCCGCTTCCACACCACACTTTTTTGGGGTGGTCCGGTGGACCCCACTATCGCCACGTGTCGAGCGAAGCCCCCAACCCAAACCCAAGCCCCACCACTCCCAGCAGTCTAAACCTCCACCTCAGCATGGCACATCAGATTTCGAACATCCCTCAAAAGCCCCATTTCTCACACAACACCATTAAAATTCAAATCCCATTCAAAGACTATATTAATATTTAATTATATGTGAGAGAGAAGCCCTACCTCAACCAAGCCCTTGTCCACGGACCAACCCACAAGGACCGCCTGACCGGTGGCCTGACTCCACCCACAACGCAAGGTGGTCCGCCACCTCACGGTCCGAAAATCCAGGCCATGCCACCAGGCATGCGCTGTGGATGCTCTTGGGCCCAAAGCAAATTCTAAATATGGTCCTTTTCATGACCTTTTTTTTTGCTTCGGCTCCTAACTCATGGAAATATGACTACAATACATGTGTTTGGTATACGAATCCTAAATTACACAAAATCACACACACGGTAGAGTAGGAATTCCAAGTATAATGATCCTTTGCTCTTTTTTTTTTTGTCAAAACTAAAAAATTAAACCAAGTTCAACCCTAAATCCCCAATCTGCAGCACTTTTTCTCACCAAGCCCCATAACACATAGCCTAATATGTTGACAAGTCCAAAACTTGCAGAACCATATTCAAATAACCGAAAAATGACTATATAATGAAGAAAACTAAGGCCCTTGACTGGTTGTTATTTTTCTATACAGTGGAGGGAGCCACCCTGTGCGTCCATGTTGAAAAACCCTAGGGTGATATAGAATTGTTAATACCTGAGTAAGTTTTGCTTTGTCGGAAACTTCACTGGCGGAATTGAAGGCAGCCGAAGGGAGATGATTAGGGTTTCTGATTTGATATGGATGAATAATGTGGTGCGAAAATAGTGTAAAGGAAAGCGGCGATGAATGAGTAGAATTGAGGGCGGAATGAGGTCGGTGGAGGTTGGATAGTGAGGGTTTGTTTACTGTCAACGGCGTCCACCGGAGTGTACTGCCACAACGACCTGCCGGCAGTAGAAAAGTTTGCATCTTGAAGCTGGGGTTGGGTATGTTTAGTACACACAGGGTGGTGTTGTAGGCTTCTATGTTCTCCCCTCCAAATATGGCTTTTTTTCCTCTCTTTTAGCTTTTAAAGTTTCTTTTTTTTTTTTCATTTTTTTTTACGGCGGACGGAATTAATCCCGAGCACTGTCGGAGCATTTACTGGGTCAAACGGAGTACTCCGATAGTAACCCGAGTCCACCACCAATTTTGGGGAAAACCCGGTAACCCACCCGTCCCTAGGCACGATAGTGAAATTACCGGTAAAACCCGTTTGTCTTAAGGATCGAACTCCGGTTTTCTTAGGTCTCCTATCATTGCCACCAATGCTTCACTATGCACCAAACGGGAATTGAACCTATATTTCCCAAGAGAAATGCAAGTTTTCCACCACTTGATTTAGAAATCATTGGCAAAATAAATACCAAAGAACACGAAACGTTCGGGTTCAAACCCGTCACCTCCGCTTCCACAAACCACCAAACAACCACTACACTACCTTATATTTTATCCTCTTCCTAAACTTGATTTGAACCCTACTTGATTTGAACCCTCAAATCGCATATCAAAGAAAACACTTTACCAAAGCTTTAGACTAAGTGTAGTGGATGTTAGCCTCCCATCCATGCTCACGGTCACATCATCGCTGACGTGGCACTCATTTTGCAAGCGATGGGGCATTTATGAGTCTTGTCACTATGCCGGTGGGGTGTGGAGGGGCGTGAAGAAGGCTAGGTGTTAGCCTGGCAACGCCTGAAGAGCCAGAGGAGTGGGCATGAAGGGAAGGTGAGGGTTTTGGTTGATGTGGCTCCGACACAGGTGTGGTAAGGCCGAATTGTCTGTTAGGATATCGGATCAGAGTAGGCTCAAGCGGAAGCGGAACAAACACACACACACACACTAGCAGAAAATAAAGAACACAAGAATTTACGTGGTTCGGTCAAGGTGACCTACGTCCACGGGTTGCAACTAGGGTTGGGATTTTATTTCTGAGGTGATACTAATTACAAAGGTCCTATCAACTATTTATAATACCCAAATTAGGGTTTACAACTTGTTGACCAAGAAAAGGTGAAATATGAAACAGGATATCAGGCTTAACAAAAATAGCGTATATGGTATCTGTTCCATAATTAGAGCATCTGTTAGAGCATCTAAACAGTATCTATTAGAGCATCTGGCACCAGATTAGAGCATCTATCATCTAGAGCGTCTATTAGAGCATCTATGAAACAGTAGCGCATCAAACAATAGAGCATATGCAGATGCTCTATTCTGTTCCTGCATTCCTGCAAAGCCTTCATATCTAACAATCTCCCACTTGGAGGCTTTGCATAAACTACAAAGTCTATCCAAGTAAACCCATCACCAGTTCCCAAGAACAAGCTAAGACTTCAGTCACACCCAAGCCACCTAGTTGCAACCACACCTCTCATCAAGTACCTGAGAGACCAGTTGAAGCTTCCACAAGCTCCAACCCAACAGTCTTATCAGACCCATTCTCTATCTCAACCGGCTTGCACGATCCACTAGCTCCAGAGATATACCGAGAATTAATACCACTCTCCAGTTTTTGCAAATTATTTCCAGGAGAGCTTTTTTCTTCAGTCGGAATCTTCGTCTTCAAAACCCAACGGTTCTTTGTGATTGTACCCGGAACACGACCCGTGCTCCCACTATCACCAAATCCCCTGACTGGCTTAAACTTAGACCCCCGACCACATTCAACTGACATCCCCAAAGCACCGGGATTCAAGTTCGCAAATTGAACCCTCTTCCGCTTACTAGATTCAGTGAACCAGACTTTATGTTGTACAGGGACGGCTACTCCCTCAGCATGTATCTCAACTAGATACAACGATCCTCGTCTCCTTCCACAGGCAATAACAAGATTTCCATCAATCACCTTCCACTTTCCACCACCAAACTTAACATCTAGTCCCTGTTTATCCAGTTGACTAACAGAAATAAATTTCTTCATTAAACCTGGAATTACCCTGACGTTCTTTAAGTTCCATGTGTGGCCCAGTGGAGTCTTCAGATTGACATCTCCCATACCCGTAACATTAAGAACATGACCGTTAGCTAATCGTACCTTTCCAAAGTCTCCTTTTTTCAGATTCACCATCGTCTCCCCGCTGTGCATGGCGTGAAACGAAAAACCAGAATCCATAGCCCAAGAATCTATAGACTCTTCACAGCAAACCAGTACGTCACCGTCAGATTCATCTGACACAACACTGTTTACATGCTGCTTACCATCTCTTTCTTAGGATCAGGGCACTCGTTTTTAACATGCCCCTTTTCACCACAGTTCCAGCACCTCACATTCTTCCCAGCTTTAGACAAGCTTTTCCCACGACTCCCACTGCTTCTGTTTTTACCTCTTCCCCTGCTAACACTGAGCATACCAGAAGTAGATCCTCCACTAGTGTTCCTCCGGCGAACGTCTTCACCCAAAACACAATCCCGGACCCGATCAAACTTTAAATTTCCAGTTCCAGCAGTTTCAGGGACCGTTGTCACAAATCCTGACCAGCTATCAGGTAAAGAAGATAACAAAACCACAGCCTGAGTGTCATCATCCAACTTCATGTCCACAGTTGCTAACCTGGACAAAATTGAATTGACTTCGTTAATGTGATCAGCAACTGAACTGTTAAACATTTCCCTCATCAAGAACACCCTATTACCGGCAGACGGCTTCTCATACATATTTGACAGAGCTTCTAACATATCACGAGCAGTTGTTTCTTTCATGATATTAAATGCAACGCTCCTCGTCAAAGCCAATGTAATTTTACCTCTTGCCTTTTTATCCTTTGAGTTCCAAATTGCTTCGGCAGCTTTATCCATTCCAGCAGGTTTTTCTTCCAGTACCACATCCAAATCGCATTCACAAAGCAACGCCTCTATTTGCATTCTCCACCAAGCAAAATCAGTACCGTTGAACTTCTCGATTCGGAACTTCCCGTCTTCAGCCATAGCAAACGAGAAAAACCAGAAAAAAACCACAAGGAACTAAGCAACCGAAACCTGAGCAACTTTCAATAAACCAGAAACCCGAAGTACCCGAACCAGCGACTTCTCCTGCAAACCCGAGCGTAAACCAGCAAATAACCAGGGTTCAAGAACCGAAACCCTAATCGCCAAACACCCCAAAACCACCAGATCCGCAACAGCAAACCCTACGGCGCAAACCCTAGACCTTACGAGCCGTAACCAGAGAATAGGTACGGGCCGTAAACAAGTCAGCGGCGATGGCAGCAACAGCAGATCAAGATCTCTCGTCCAGCTCTCTCCTTCTCCCGCGATAACCGTGTGAACCGTGTATTTTACTGAACCTTTGGCTATGATACCACTTGTTAGGGTATCGGATTAGAGTAGGCTCGAGCGGAAGCGGAACAAACACACACACACACACTAGCAGAAAATAAAGAACACAAGAATTTACGTGGTTCGGTCAAAGTGACCTACGTCCACGGGTTGCAACTAGGGTTGGGATTTTATTTATGAGGTGATACCAATTACAAAGGTCCTATCAACTATTTATAATACCCAAATTAGGGTTTACAACTTGTTGACCAAGAAAAGGTGAAATATGAAACAGGATATCAGGCTTAACAAAAATAGCGCATATGGTATCTGTTCCATAATTAGCGCATCTGCTCCATCCATAATAGAGCATCTGTTAGAGCATCTAAACAGTATCTATTAGAGCATCTGGCACCAGATTAGAGCATTCATCTAGAGCGTCTATTAGAGCATCTATGAAACAGTAGCGCATCAAACAATAGAGCATATGCAGATGCTCTATTCTGTTCCTGCATTCCTGCAAAGCCTTCATATCTAACATTGTCGAGGGCCTTAATCGGGATACACATAGCCTTATACCGCTTGGCTACAAAATCTTTTTGATTTTTCTTATTTAACTAATTTGTATGATATGCTTATATGTGTAATCAACCGAATTAATCGATTTGAAGCAACATTGTAACCAACCGTCATAACTTTATTTTTACTCTACTTTTACATGTGATGTGTTGTGTATCGAATAAGTTTTGTTATGCCTTTATAAAAAAATATATATTCTTTTTTTATTCTTTTTTATAATATAAAAAATGATAGTATTTTACCAAGACATCTGAAATCTAATCAGTAATTAAAATCAAAATATTGGTTATGGGTTAGGTTTTAACCCAGAACCAAATCCAACAGACCCCTGCTCACTCTAAAAGTTTGCATCTTATTACATTCACCTTACCGATTAAAATATACTTGAATTAATCCACACTCCTAACAAACTGCTAACCCAAATAACAAAATGACCTTTTGAGATTGGGTAGCGATAAATGAGTAGACGATGAAAGTGTTAATCTGTCCATACTCTAAGCTATAATTCCCTCCCAACCATTAAAAGGTCAAGACCATCCACCACACCAGGCTAACAGTCACAAGTAATTCACATATATACTCACGCCTTAAACCGGTTCTCGTGGAACATACGTGTCAAAAGACTTACAGGAAATCTAACAACCTCTAATAGCAAGATCAAAAAAGAAAGTAAAAACTTCTGAGATCTGTTGGCTTGTCGATTCTTTGATATAGATTTCACCAAATAGACCAGGGTTTGATCTTGCGTATCTGGCACAAGAAACCTGAATACAAATAAATGGTAAATAATAAGCACCAATTAACAAGACTATAAATGAGTACAGATTTTCAAACCATATTTGACGGTTCAAAAGATTTTGACAACCCCCTTTTGACACATAAAACACATTTTTAGCTTTAAAGCAAATTTAGCATCAGTAACTTTATTATAAATGTTAATAACTAAACACAACATTTAACAGGTGTTCAATCATGTAAAACATGATCCAACAAACCAATGTTGTTGAGACAATATCTTCGTTGTCTACACTTATAAAGTTTATTTTCTACCTTCTCCGTTTCAAAATATGCAAAACATATCTTAGTGACCGGAGCAGCCTCTATCTTATGGCTTTGAAAAGGGGATATAACTATTATACCCAAAATGTAAAAGTTAAGGTAAACTAGCGATACTTTATCTTTAGCGTAAGAAAGAACAAGCATGAGCAACTTGTGACAAAAGCACTCGTAAATTAGAACACACAGCTCAGATATTGAGAACCAGTTCAACACAAAGATAATTGCATGCTTACCATTGGCCTATTCGGTCTTCTTTTGCTTCTTTTGAGACACTGGAATGTTTTGCAATATGAGATCGACTTTCTTGAATACCACGCTCATGTTCTTGTGCACAACTATCAACTTTTCATCAATTTGAGGCTGGAATGTGTCGTATAGCAAAGGAACCGACAAACTAACAAGCACCCCTGATTTAAAATCAAAACAAACATTCGAGTCAAGACAAAAATTTCACGCTTAATGGCATTTTGGCATGCAAAATTCCACGAAAAAAAAAACAACTCACCAATATAAACCAGTGTAAGAAAGTTAAACAAACTACCAATAAAAGAAATCAACCATAATCCAACAGCAACCTAAACATCATAACCATATAAAGATTAACCAAATGCTCGCAAATCGAACTCAAAACCGCAAAACTTGAGATAAAAACTAATGTACCAATAATAAAGTTCTCAAGTTCCCATCAACCGCAATTTCATGTAAGGTTGCTAAACCCTTATTAACCCAAACTCGCATCTCATCCGCAGCAACAAGAACAGATTCTTCAGATATATCCAAATCCGGAATCGGAGGCAAAGGTCTACAATTAGATCATAATCATCATATACAATCAAATCAAAAATATTAAACTAAAGCACCAAAAACACACTCACCTATTCAAAAGAGACGCAGATTTGGCCCAAAAAAACAGAATAACAACCAAAAGCAACAAAGTATTAGCAACAAATGCTAAAAAGTTATATCCTGCTCGTTCGAACAGAAACCACATGACAGTTGAACCAATTAACAGCATAACTCCTCCGTAACATTTCCTCCATAGCAACGTATCCGCAACTGCATCACCGATTCACAGTATCTTAAATCGCTTATCAATCAATCAATTGATCGATCGATCGATAAATCGATCAAACAAACAGAAAAACGGGATTAGAATGAAATACAGTGGATCGAGAAGATCTGAAAGTGTAATTTGATTAGATCTTTGATTAAGATTGGTGAGTAATTAAAGAATGCGTACCTGCGCCACCTCCGAGAGCGTCGTAGACGGAGATTCGACCGAGTTCGCCCATGGCGGTTAGGGTTTCGTTTTCTGTTGTGGAAAGGGGAAGGAGAAGAAGGGGAAAGGAGGGAGATTTTTGAAGGGGGTTGGTAAGTTGGTGTGTAAAGCGTTTTGAAAGGTTTGTGTTTGCATAGATTGTAACGTGTGTGTTAATTAATTATTAAAATAGATGGCGTTTTGATCTTGTGATTGTGGATTGTGACTTGTACTCTAGATCCATCCATCAAGAAGGGGGAAGGTTCTATCAACACACCTACATTGAGTGATGTGTTTCAACCACCGTAACTATGTCGTCTAGGGATGGTAATGGGTCGGTTACGAGAAAATTTCGATACTTCTAATTTTAGGGTATACGGTGTGGAAAGTGGTAAACCCACTTTACCAATTGGCAAACCAATGCCAACATAGTTTGCCGAACACCATTTGCCGAAAAGGGGGCAAAATCGGTGAGTGGATGCCGATTCGGGAAGAGGGAGGGATGTGAGAGAGAGGGTATTGTGGGGTGGGGTCCAATCCAATCTCAACCAATCACATCTTTTTCCTTTTTTTTAAAAAAAATAGTTTACCACTTCACCAAATGTCTAAACCATTGCCAACATTTTAAGCATAGTTTACCACTTTGACATGGCACACCCTCATTGGTTGATTTTTTAGTTTGCCACTCAAAGTGTTTAACCACTCCCTACACCCTTATGTTTGATTATATAATTGTATATCTCATACTTGTTAGATACCGGTTACGCATTACTCAAGTCCGCGTGTAAATCTAGGAATAACAAGTATGGGCGTTTATGATATTATGTGGTATTAAAATTACATGTAGGAATGTGTGGTTAAAGAGTTAACTGTCATTTTCGATGTGGTTTGTCTAATTATGTTAGTTCAGACTAAATTTCAAAATTGTAACATGTTTGTCTCTGACATTCTTGAAAAATGTTACTTCAGTCCAAAAGTTCATGTCCGTTAATTTTCTCTGTTTAATGAGGGGTAAAAGGTCATTGTACATTTTTATTTGAGTTAACTGTCATTTCCGTCCTTGTGGTTTGTCTAATTATGTCAGTTCAAGCCAAATTTTATATTTGTATCATTTTCTCCTTAATTTACTTAGCCCCACCATCATCAACCAACGACCACTATCAAAGACACCAACCACCATCATCCCCAACCGACAACCGACAACCTGCAATCCACCTCCACCATTGCCCTTCATCCCCACCCGACCACCAAACACCATCAACTGTCTCCCACCTCCACCAAAATTCCCTACCACTAGACCATTGCTTTTTGCTACCATCGACTTCAACGTCGACCACCATTACTTTCACTCCCCACCACTGATTACCCACTCCCCACCAACTATGTTACCACATGCAACTTACCCTTCAACTACCACTATCCTAGATGCAAAACCTACACACTTTTGGAATTTTCGGTACCGGTTTTTACCTTCAAATACAGGTTCGTACCGGTGCCGAACCGTACTGTACCATGTATTTTCGACACCAGTACCCATTTTTGGGGATTTTCATCACCTGTTGGTACCGAGCCCATTCTTACAGCATACCTAACAACCAGCCCCTTCTCCGTTCACTACCAACCATCATCTTCCACCATCGAAATCCCTAGATCTATGTGAGTGTGGCAGTTGTGTTTTCAAGCGTAGACGGGTAGCCGGAAAGCCGAACTCTAGACATGTAACCATAGGCTCGAAAATGACATAAAAGGTCATATATGACAGTTAACTCAAATAAAAATGTACAATAAACTTTTTACCCCTCGTTAAACAATGAAAATTAACGAACGTTATATTTTTGGACTGAAGTAGCCTGTTTCAAGATTGTCAGGGATGGAAATGATACAAATTTAAAATATGACTTAGACTGACGTAATTGAACAAACCATAAGAACAAAAATTACAGTTAACACTAAAAACAATTTGAAATGTAGAATATTCAAATAAACTTGTTAACAATTATGTACTTTTAATAATTTCAAATTTATACAATATATTAATATATTTTGTTTTAATGCGAGTTTGGACGGATATCCATAAATACATTTCCCAATTGTTTCAGTTTTGTTGTTAGAAGATAGCCAATGCAAAGCATTTCGCTTATATGGATTTAGCATTTGAGAGAGAATGCATTGGAGGGGTTTGCGTTTAAGTGAAATATTATTGGGGAAGAATGGTGCATTTGGTGGGGGTGGTGGTAGGGCTGTTCAAAATGCTCGGAGCTTGCTCGAAACTCGCTCGGATTTAGTTCGGAAAAAGCTCACTCGATATGAATCGGTTTGAAAGTGAGCCGAGCCGGCTCGACTCGGTTAGAAAGTGAGCCTAGCTCGGCTCGGCTTGTGACGAGCCAAATTGGCTCGGTTTGGTTCCTTGGTAGCTCGGCTCGGCTTAGCTCAAATTATTTTACTTATAATATAATTTATTTTTATATACATATAATATATTACAAAAAAATGATTATTATTTACATGTATTTAGGCTTGTACTTTGATATTTATAACATATTTAAAGGTTAATTGTCGTGCTAATAAACAAATATTGTATTTATTTGAAATATAAAACTTATTTTCCGTTGTTGAACGTGATTTTGGCTTGTAATGTATTAGGTTGAACTTATTTTAAATATGTTCTTTTGAAGTATTGAATAATATTTTAGAATACTGAATTTTGAGAGTTGTGTATTAATTTTTTTATTTTTAATATCGAGCCAAACCAAGCCAAGTCGAGCCAGCTCGGTTTAAAACCAAGCCGAGCCCCAGCTTAGATTTTCAGCTCGGTTTCAAATCCGAGCCGAGCCATCTCGGTTTATAATCGAGCCGAGCCCGAGCTTGCCCTAGCTTGGCTCGGCTCATGAACAACCCTATGTTTGTTTTTATTATTTTCTTGATTTAATTTATTTTGATATGTATAAGTAAGTTGTACACTATAAGGTTTAGTGACTTGTATATCATTTTTTTTCCATTTCAATTCAAATATAGTAATCGGACAAAACAACAAAAAATGTAATGTTTTTATTTTCAAACATAAGTTTATTAATACTATTTTAATAAAAAATAATTCAAAGGTTAAGATAAGTTGATATTAATGTTCGTGTTTAGAAGTTTAATGTTTTACATTCTATCCCTTCCATTAGTTTTTGATGTGGGGGAGATTTCAAGTTTAGTTTATGTTAGTATTTATGAAAAAAAATGATAAATTTATGTGGCATGGACATTCTTGAAAAAAATAAAGGAATTCGATGGATTATATTCCAATTCCATCTCATACTCAACCAAACATGCTTATAAACATAATGAATTCCAATTGTAAGGAATTTCACGAAACCAAACACATCCTAAGAATCCACTTGAAATTACTTAATTCATAACTTATATTCCTCACCGAAAAACAATGTAATATTGATTCTCAAACCATACTTAGTTGGCTATTGACAGGTTCAGTAAGTTTATCAGGTAATAGATTCTTATGGTTAACAAACAGGCTAATCCTAACTGCTAACACATATTGAAAAGTATGTTAATATGTACGAGATCACTAGCCTAAAACATTATCAAGCAAAGTTTGGCTAACCATTTCAACCCCTTAGATTTTAGAATTTCCAACTCTTGATCTTAATCTGAGTATTCACATCTTGGGAATCAAAATCTGTGTGTGGGGTTTTTAAAATATAAAGAGTATAAAAAGTGGTTGTGAGTGGAGGAGAGAGAAAATGTTATTGTTCATCTATATATTTGGGGGGACACTGTTCACCCACTATAATTTTTTAATATATATTGAAAGTGGTTGTGAGTGAAGGAAAGAGAAAAATGTAATAATAAATGTATAAAACTATTATTTAATTGAAAGGAAAGAGAAAAAATATTTGTTTTTAGTGGAAATATATTGATATAGGAGTTGTTTTTTTAGTGGAATGTATGTATAAAAGTGGTGTGATTTCAAATACTTGCAAAAAAAAAAAAAAATGTAAAAAATGTAAGGTAACATTTCAAGTGTAAAAGTAAATTGTATTAGATCTTGTCAGAGCTGGCAATTTTGACACGAACACGATAACACGACACAAACCTACACGAAGTTAACATGTTTCGTGTTTAACCTTAACAGGTTTCGTGTCTATAACAGGTCGACATGCTAAGACTTGTCTAATTTCGTGTCATTTTCGTATTTAACTATTTCGTGTTCATGTCTTATCGTGTTCGTGTCTTAACAGGTCGTGTCCGCGTCTTAAAAGGTCGTGTTCGTGTCTTAACAGGTCATGCCAGACACGACATGACCTGTTAAGACCTGTTAAGACTTGAGACCATTATACAATACATGTTAGGACATGTTAATGGCTAAATATCAAACATGTAGTAATAGGTCGTGTTCATGTCCTAACATGTCGTATTCGTGTCTTAACAGGTTGTATGATACGTTGGTAATATTTTCGTGTCTTAACATGTTGTTTCGTGTAACCTGTTTATTATCAGGTTCGTGTTTGAAAAATCTGACACGATAAGATTTCGTGTCGTGTTCATGTTTACCTGTCTCGGGTTTACATGTTATCTTGTTTGGATCTTAACAGGTGAGGTTGACACAATATCTGTTGTTACCATTCTGGATCCGTGCCATCTGTCCTTCGAAGATTCACTTTTTTTTTTCTTTCTGTTTTTGATAAATTAAAATCTCAGTGGGTTGAACAAGGAACTGAAGGGATCGTGTATCGGAGATCGGAAATTTTGGCTTCAAATCGGAAAAGATAAGGAGGATGCTGCCAACCGGATCCAAGGGGCGAATGCCCTCTCGTGCTACTTCCCCCTTCCCTCACTACCTCCGTAGAATAGTCAAGGTTCCAATCTCTCTCTCTCTCTCTATCTGTTACATTTCGGTAGATCCAATCTCGTATTATCAATCAAACATATCATATCTAACTGAACTACTCCTTTACATCCATATTGGTGTCTACGTGGTTGTAAATTTCTCCTGAAACTGATAGAATTGATTTGTAGTGGACTGCAACTTTATTGTCACTAAAATTGGCTGTTTAATAAGGGATTTTGGGGCCCAAGAGATAGGGTGGGAGACTGCTAATTGTAGAAGATGAATTAACCATCTTAAGGACGATTAATATTAGAAACATTAGGATATATTCTGTTATTGAGTGAGTGAGATGTAACAACGAATTGTGACAAAATTAAAATCATGAGGATAGTTTTTTTTATGTGAAGTAAATTGGACATTATAATGACCAAAGGCATACTAATTATTAGTAATGGATGTATTAGATGTGTAAATATTATGTAATTGAAAGATCACTTTGTCTAACATATGTTAGGAGGTATGAATACTCACTTAACACTTTCTTTCTGAGCAAGGAGGGATAGCCTTGTTTCTTGTCGAAACTTATGAATATATACACAAGTTGGCCGGTTGGCTCATGTATTCCGAGTGTCGTTAAAGTAAGTAAAAAATGGTGACGTTTAAAGCTGATTGATACGTGTCGTTCCCCTCCCCCTTGATCTTATTGATCCCTTGTCACATTGCATTTAACCCACTTCCATGCACGGTGTTTACTTCATTTCCTTTTGTTACTTTTATGTCTAGAACAATTAGTATTTAGGTTAGACTGTTAGTAGATCTTGGGTTTAGTGGTTGGTAGTTATTTCCTTTCAGTACTTTACTTTATCGAGTCTTCATCTTCATGTAAGATTATTTATAGCCTCTATTGTCAAGGCTCACCCAGGTGCGTGCTTAGGCACAGCACGACCTTCTCACTTCGCTTCAAAAGCTCCACTTTCAGGTCCTCAGACGCATTTTTCATGCCAAGTTTCGGCCATAAATCATTTGAACAGGTCTGAAACAGTTATACCAGCCTTAAACAAACCTGAAATCAACTTAAAACAGCTTAAACTAGTCCTAAACAAGTCTAAAACATTTCTTAAACCCCTAAAAATTGTTTTTTTGTACTATGTGTCTCGCTTAGAAAAGCCCTGTTTAAGCGCCATGTGTTGAGGCCCAAGGCTCACCCTTGTGCCTTTGACAACTATGTTTATAGTCAAGTAACATTAGTAGCTGACTAGATGGGATTCTGGCAAACCATCAGTTGGTTGTGAAGGAGCCACGACCGCGTCAACGCTGGTTCCCGTTCCATTGAGTTTCACCGCTCGATCAATTGAGCCACACCGATCACCTCCGATAGGGTTCGTGGCTTCTTAATCTCTACGTTCAGATGAACTTCGTCGTTCATACCTGCAATAAAGTAGCTGACTAGATGGGATTCTGGCAAACCATCTATCTGATATGAAAGCTTCTCAAAACCTTCTGATAGGCGGCCATGGTAGTCGTTTTGTAATTAGGATAAAGCTTCAGATAGGTCATTGTATTTGGTTGGCCCAAATTTGGAGATTCAACTCGTAGGGCAATCCTATCGAGATGAAAGGACGTCAAGTTGACGTGATCACAGGCGTCCATCTTTTGAAAAGCGAAATATTGTTCGGCTTGGTAGAGCCAACCTTGCGTGACATCTCCCCTGAAATGTGGGAAGTTGTAGCTTCAAGTAGGGCTTTTGGGTATTGGTGTTGAGGATCAAGTCGCCTCCGTTAGGCCCTGATGAGGAACCGACCGACCACCCGTTGCCACTAACGACTCGGTTGGTTAGGGCTTGGAGGGATGTTTGAACTCCATGTAGGTTATAGCTCGGCGAACAACTTTTGGAATTCGGCATTGGTTTTCTTGTGAACTTCCATGTATCACGACCACTCTGATACCACTTGATGTGGATCAAAGACAGGATAGCAAGAGTACAGAAAGAAAGAAGGAATAGAAGAAGAGTTCTAGCAGCTTTTCAGGAATTAAATATGCATATCAAATACTACTGTTACCTAGGCATACACTACATTTTTTTTGAACGGTGACTTTCTTTTTGAGTGACCCAATGTCACACCGCCTAAACAGCGGCCCTAGCCAAGATCTGCCCAGACTACGTTGTCTTAACCGGGCCCGCGCTGGGTTGGTCAGACTTGGTTACGTCGTTCCCCCGGAAACCATACTGCCTCCACACGAGAAGCCTCGCTGAAGTAACAGCCGGATGAAAACCGGGGTGCGGCTCAGGATCGAACCCCCCTCGGTGGGTTTGTCACCATTATTACCAGGCATACACTACATATATCAACAAGATTGTGTGGTCTTTGGAGCCTATTATATATCCAACAAAGTTTCGTTGAGTTAGGGGTCTCACTAGGCACGTGTGTTTGTTTGTCTTGGTTTTAAAAAGAGCGAGGAGCTAGGGTCTAAAACCGAGACGCAAGGCGCAACAATACACCTCTTTTTTTATATAAACTTTTTTTTATTAATTATCATAGGTTTCTAGCATCAGTTACCCAAAATTCAAACATAAATAAGCACTGTATATGGTTTGATATATAAATAACCTATATGTACAACCTAAAAAGCTACATGTACAGCATTTTGAGGCACAAAACCGTCCCCGGTTTCCCATACGAAAGGAGCGCCTCAAGACCGTGCATTATGTCGAGTTTTTTGTGCGCTTTTTGTAGTTTGTAGCGCAAGCCTGTGCCGCTTTTGGTTGCCCTGCCCCTCAGGCACGCTTGTTTTTAAACCATGTTGTTTGTTTATTGATTTGGCAAAACAATGTGATTCAAAGCAAACTGAATGGGTGAAAAAGATTCACGCAATGATTTCAAATGATTGGTTTAAAAAATCGATTTTACTTTGGGTTGTATTTTGATGTTTATTTGATCTTCAAGGCGTATATACTATGAAGTAATTTGTTATTTCTTATTTATACATGTTCATGTTATTTCTATTCTGGTACATTGTAGTGGCAACAAATGGATATCGAATACACTTTCTGGCAAATGCTTCATTTATGCTCCTCACCAAAAGTTGTGTAAGTATCATTATAGCTTCGTGACTACCATTTTTATTTTTCGTTAAATTTGCTACTTCAAACTTTAACTGATGAGTATTGTCCCTGCATAGATTACCTTAATATTAATTTTATTTCTGGCTTTCTAATGATATTGATTTTACATTTTTCATGTGAATTATCAACTGGATAACAGCTATCAACACACCAAGTATCACAAACGTAAGTCCGCCTCTTTCTTTCTTCATTATTTTTATTCATATTAAAAAAATTGTTACTGTTATAATGAATGGGATTAACTCTTTAAATAAAAACCCATAAACTATTCTACTTTTTAAAACAGGAAGTTTATTTATATGTTTAGAAAAATGGTTCTGTAGTTGTGATGTTTATTAGTCTTCTTTCTCTGCAGAAACCAAGAACCAGTGGGCCCGTGATGATCCTGCGTTTGTTGTGGTTTGCATTCTTCTTTTGGCAGTTTCAACTCTAGCTTATTGTGCTACGTAAGTTTTAACTATCAATTATAGTACTCATTAAATAATAACCTATAAATAAACCGTGTTTCAGTTTTTTTACTGTTACGTTTCATTTTGTTTCAGGTATGATCACGGAACAGGACATGCTGTTTTTGTGGTTTTTTCTGTTATATGTTTCCATTATTTATTAACAGGAGCAGCTGTCGCTACAATTTGCTGGTAATAGTTTAGATCCGTTGCATTTAAAATAATGTACATGAATATATAATCTTATTATCTTTATTAAAAAATGCGCTGCAGGTTTTTAACAAATAATTATCTTCTGGAAGAAACTCCAAACAGTCATGTAGTAGAGCAAAGGGTTGAATGGCAAGCCTACCAACTTACTTTTCTTTTTTGTTTTTTTTTTTTTTCTTTTTCCTGTTTTTATGTTTAAAACAGACCTAAACATTTTTCTTTAGAATTAAAATACTAAGATTGTTTACGTTTTACAGGTTGTATGCATTTGATGTGCACTGTAATTCATTCTTCCCATTGTTTATCGTGTTGTACGGTAGGTGCAGTCTTGCATATTTTTATTTTTAATAAATATTAATTATTTAATTACCAAAATAATTTTAACTTTTTTTTATTTGTGGCAGTGTTACATTTTTTTCTATCACCTCTATTGGTAGCCCATGGCTTCATTCCACTTTTGCTGTCAAATGCGATTCTTATGGTGGCTGCATCTTACTATCACTATCTCAACTTTCTAGGTTACGATGGTAAGAACTCGTTGTTTCTAGGGGTATAAATGACTTTTTAACCCAAGTGTTCAAATATTGATTTTTGTGTTTGCAGTGTTGCCATTTTTAGAGAAGACCACTGTCTTCCTATACCCAATTGGGATCACCATCATTCTTACACCCTTCTGTAAGTATTGTTGAATTTATGCACAAATGTGTTTGTTTTGTATTTGCTTGTGATTATTAATTTTTGGGTTTCGGTTTGCAGTTATTTTAATTGGATTTAACCCTTCAAGATACTTTCTGAACATCTACTTCAGTCAATAGTCATGATGTTATCGGGTTAATGGCTAACTTTCATATGTTATAAAACGGGATCGTCGAATTGCATGAACTGAAGAAAAACAAGTGAATGATGATCATGATGGGTTCATATGTATACAGAAGGGAAGTTAGGGAAATGTCTGTGTATGGCTCTTTGTGGCCATTACAATAGAAATATGTGGTGAAATCTCGGCAAACATGTCTTTTCTTCATAATGATTTCTGTCGTATATTTCTGTTACAAGTTTGTTATTGCGATTTGGGCTTGGTTTTGGTTTCATGTTTAGGCCATATATATATAGAAATCGCAATTACCATTGGCGACTTTTGCCATGTTGGGGAGAGATCGTTGTTGCCAATGGCGAATTATAGCTTGCAATTTCACGTAGCACTTAAAAAAAGAAAAATGAAGAAATCGCCATTGCCTATAGCGATCTCTCAAAAGTAGAGAGATAGGTCGCGCGTGCCATTGGCAACTTCTTGTTTTTTTTTTCTTTTTTTTTTCAACTTTCTACAACCTACCTAACTTACCAGTGATGGCCAAGTGGTCGTCGATTGCAATGGCCACCACCCCCTTTTATCGCTCGTGCCATTGGCATCTTCTTGTTTTTTTTTTTTGTTTTTTTTAACTTTCCACAACCTATCTAACTTACCAGTGATGGCAAAATGGCTGTCGATTGCAATGGCAGTGCCCTTTGTAATTCATGGGGAAGATTTTACCCCATTGTAATGCATATAATAGTGGGGTGTACCTAAATAATATGTATGATTTATAATTAAAAGTGGGGTGTACCTTAATAATATATAGTTAATTGTATTTTTATCGGGCAATGCCTAAAAAGATTTCAACACACTATTGGGTTAAATGACTAGTAATCTAAGTGAACACGGGACAATACTTTTTACTGTTAAACTTGTTAGGCTGATGGGTGTTTCATTAGTGAACACCCACTATCATCCTCCATCTCAGCGTTATTCAACATTGAAGGGGTATGGTCCCAAAAAGCCGCGCAGACCTTCCTCCAGGTCGCACGCAGGACCATACTCCTTAATCAACAAGATGTTCAAGCCCAACCTCGCGCGAGCTACTCCAGCATTGGTTGACCTCGCGCGGGGTCTAAAAAAGAAAGAACATCGATCTCAACACTTAGCTTTCTGAATAAGAGTCTTCAACAGCTATAATCCTGCGCGGGCTAGTTACGTGCTCAGTAAGGGTCGCGCAGGACCTGTAGCACTTGACCACACCAGAAGGCACAAAAGGTACAAGTGGCAGACAGAAAGAGCCAATCCGCATCCTCCAGGCTCTGCTCAATCGTGCTCCACGATCGTCTGACGTGCAGGAAACAAAAAGTACTCAAGGACGCCCACGTGGCACCAATCATAGGGCAGAGACACCTGCCCCACGATCTCCACTTACCTGCTGGTGGCAGAGGGACAACGAGGCCGAAAACAGCGACACGTGGCTCCAATCACGGTGCGCTAGCACCGGAAAGCTTCTAGAAGCCACTAACGGTCGACACCGGTGAGACAAGGAGCATATCCGCTACGTTGTCGCCTTCCGGCCCAAGGCCCATCAGCCCACATCCTCTACACCTCTCCGGCTATAAATAGAGACTTTAGTTCACAGGTTAAACCATTCTATTCCCTCTACTCTCACTCTTTACTCACTTTAATCTCCTCAAAGTAGATACTTATTCTCACGTCGGAGTCTGGTTAAGAGGGAAACCCCCATATTCCCCTCTTAACGAGCTAACGGTGTTTCTGTTTTGCAGGATTAACCCGTCATTAAGGAGCTCAGGAAACCAAAGAAGATTAACCATTATGGTTGAAACATAAATCAAACTAATTAATACTAAAATTAGTTACGTGTTTCTTCATTGGCGCCCACCGGTTTTTCTGCAAAATCACTTTTATCTTCTTTTTTCTGAGTTTTCGTCGTTTTTTCCTTCGATCATGGCTGGTCAAGGAATCGTTCATGAGTTTGGTTTTGGAGCAAACTCTAACGCAGTGTTGGGGGAAGACAATCAAAATGTCCAAGCCCAACATGCGGAAGAAATTGGTGAAATCGAAGTAACCAACACGGGGGGACCCCGCGCGAGTATCACTCGCATCACTCAGACGGTAACCCCAGGAAACAATGGTGCTGGACCCTCGAAGCCAGCTCCACCTCAGAACATTTCGGCGCTACTAGGGCTACCCGAAGGCGAAACTCCAGCCTCGTGGTACGCCAAGCAAATTGCCACAATCAATGCGGCGTATCAATCTTTGAGCGCACAACAAGCAGTTTTAACGGCAGAACCGTCCTTGGTTACACCTCAGGGCCAGAGTCAGGGGGCGCGCCAGATACCCCCACAGCAAAATATCCAAGGAAGAGCTAACAAACCTCCCCCCACGAGAAGGCTGAGCGTGCATGACACGCGCGACACACGGGGAGAGACAGAAAGCTACTATGACTATCCGTCACACGTCCAAAGAGGTCCAGTTCATAGCCGGCTCACGCCGCGCAACATGAACAACGAATGGGACGATACTGACCCAAATGATCCAACATGGCAAGACGATGAGGGTTCTTCAGTCTTCAACCGCTTACAAAAGAACCATGAATACTACAGGCCAAGACAACATGTTGGATACAGTGAAGAGGCAGAGCGAGACTTTCGCCTCGCCTATCGACCAACCGAAGCTGCAGAACATTCAAAGTTCATCCCAAAGATCGTGCTTGCGCCGCTATCAAGAGAAAAATTACCTCCGACAGTTGGGAAGTTTAATGGGTTGACTGATCCTGATGATCACGTCAGAGTCTTCACAAGCGTTGGTTGCATGGGAGGATGGAATATGCCCATGTGGTGCCATTTGTTTATTCAAACTTTTACAGGGGCTGCTCGCACCTGGTCCGACAACCTCTTTCCGGGAAAGATCAAGTCGTGGGTCGATTTCAGAACACAGTTTGTGAATCATTTCAGTCAACAAAGACGTTACCAGCGCGACACAGCCGAGGTAATGGACATTTGGCGCAAAGAGAATGAAGGTTTAGAAGATTTCATCACCCGCTTTAACAAAGAGTGTCTGGAAATTGGTGGTGTAAGCGAGCAACTCATGCGCGCTCACTTCAAGAAAGCCATTCGCTGTGATAGCCTTATCAGGACTATCACAGGAAAAGATGGAATGCCCAAAGAGTGGGATAAGCTCATGGAAACCGCGAAGATAGTCGCGCAGACTGAAGAGTCACTGGCTGGTAACAAGAACTCTTATACTGAGGATCAATTTTCTAAGGGAAGCTCACGCGACAACAACAGACGAAACAAAGGCAAAAATCCTGGGTGGAAAGCCAACCACTATAGTGGTTATGACGAGCGACCTCGTTATGAGGAACGATCTCGCTACAAAGAAGACGCGCGAGACACTATCGATCGCATTGGGTACAGGAAGGCGGTCAGGAACAAGAACCGAGAAAAGCATTGGACTCCGCTCATAAAGACACCTAAAGAGGTGCTCATGACAGAGAACCATGATTTTAAGGCGCCAAGGCCTATAACCAACAAAAAGGGGCAAGACCCCAACCTGTATTGTGACTTCCACAAGGATACAGGTCATCTGACTGATGACTGTATCAATTTAAGGCAAGAAATCGAAAAAGCACTGAAAAGTGGAAAGATGGGTCATCTAGTAAAGAACGTGCGCAAAGAGACACGTCAGATTCAGCGCAACGACGATGGAAGAGACAAAAAGGTCAGACGCTTGGAAACACACATGGTCAACAGACCACAATATAGCGCAAGAGATAAAGGCAAGCGACCTTTCGAACCAGCATGGGAAGAGCAACAAGTTATCTTCCCGGTAGTGCGCGGGGTCCACGCGCAACGCGCCCCGTCGTCATTACCAGCATTATTGGCCATTATGAGACAGAATACGTATTCGTTGACCCAGGAAGTACAACAGATATCATCTATGAGCAATGCTTTAATCAGTTCGATGATGAAGATAAAGCAAGACTTGAGCCAGTCGATTATCCTTTGTCAGGATTCTGCAATGAAATGGTCTTCCCACTAGGCCAAATCAGCTTCCCTCTCACGCTTTCTGATGGGAAGCACTCAAGAACAACAATGGTCAACTTCATGGTGATGCCTGTCAAATCAAGGCATGATGTTTTGATTGGGAGAGAAACCCAAGGAGAGCTCAACATGGTAACTTCCACCCCTCACTCAGCAATCGGGTTTCCAACCGAGACAGGGGTGGCAATTATCTATGCAAAAAAGGAAGTAATGTCGGCAGATGAATTGCGCCCGACAAAAGCGCTAAAAGTCTCAGCAACAGAACCAGAAAAATGGGTTTTAAATCGCAAATACCCAAAACAAACGGTGACGATAGGCCACGCTATCTCATCAAACATCAGAACGCACCTCAAACAGCTCTTGTTCAGAAACATGGATATTTTCGCCTGGACTCCGGCAGACATGACCGGTGTCCCGCGCGACGTTACAGAGCATTGTCTAAACACTTATCCCTCAGTTGAACCAAAAGTGCAAAGAAGGCGCAGTTTAGGAGCGGATAAGACAAAGCAATGAACGAGCAAGTATGTGAGCTCTTAAAAGCAGGAATCCTTCGAGAGGTGCGCTATCAGAGTTGGGTGGCAAACCCCATAATGGTGGAGAAGTCAAATGGAGGATGGAGAATGTGCGTCGATTATACCGATCTTAACAAAGCATGTCCCAAAGACTGCTACTCTTTGCCTGAGATTGACAAAAAGATAGACTCTCTCGTACCATACAGATGGAAATGCTTTCTAGATTGTTACAAGGGGTACCGCCAGGTTCAAATGAAGCTCGAAGACGAAGACAAGACAACTTTCAGATGTCACACCCTGGCTTTTGCGGAAGCGTGAGTTTATTTGGTGTGACTTCTTAATACCATAGCAACAATCATAACAATGCTATATGAAAATAAAACACAAGATGATCATCCATTCATTAAGTTTAAAGATACCACAACACCATTGTTTGAAAATGTCGACACATAAAACAAGCTACAACCATGGCAAGATTAAAACGTGTTCACATGACACAACAAAAGACTTAAATAAAACGTGGTTTAAAGACATGTAACCCATCCAGGTAAGGGTTACACCTCCTAAACCTGGATGACATCGTTATTCACTACGCAGCTTGACACAATTGTACACTTCGCCAGATCCATCAATTTCCTGAAATACATGTAGTTTGAAAAATTAACAAAAGTTGAGCGAGTTCATGTAAAAGTGAGTAGGTATAAACCTTCAAAGTATGAATAAAAGTCCCTGGTATGTAGTAATAAGGAAAAAGAGATCATCAATGGGTTGCAAAGCCACTGGTATGTGTGAAAAGGTGTAGAAAGACTCAAACCTAGCAAATTTGTTGCCGGGCTTCACCTGTAAGACATGGTCACCTCTATGGGCTGCCCCGGCCTCATGGGTGTGGGCTCGCTACACCCAAATAGATCTATCACTTATGTCCCTCGGTCCTAACAACGAGGATTGATGGCCTTAAGTGTTGTACCCACCCTTCACATGATCTAGTAGTAAACCCTCCTTAAGCTAACCATACGATGTAATAAACGTTTGTAATAATTGTAACATGTAATAATTGTAACATGTATTTCACCCTTCACATGAACTCACTGTACTGCGACCTCTGAATCGAATCGTCAACCCAAACTCTGTCTGCTACGCGACGACCTACACGTACTAATGTCTATAAGACGAACTGGCTGTGCCTTGGCTTAGGTTTAATGTTTTTGAGTTACGACTCTTAAGTTTCCGATTATTATTCCAAGTTACAATGATTAGTTAAAATAATTATCTTAACTTTAAATTATATTTTGTGTTGGAATAATCGTTAAACAATATTTCGTATTTATACTTCACAAGTATTTTAACTTCGTATTTCCTTCCCAAGGATGAGGGTATTTATACATGTATTATTGTGATTCCGAAAAATATATTTAAGTCCCACTTAGAAAAATATATTTAACCTATTTGTCCAAAAATAACATATTCCCAAAATATATGTATTTTTTCCCAAAAATAATATATTTTACTTCATTAATTTCCAAATTAATATTTTACCAAAATGTATACGTAATAGTATTTTCTGAATTATTACATAAGTTACGTTTTAGCGTTCCATGTCGCAAATAACAAATGCGTAACTTAATATTTATTCCGTGGAGGTTTTGGTATTATTTTGGGAGTTGTAATTCTGTGGTATTTGTTAAGTTATATTATTTTACCCTAAAAATAATATAACTAGCTCGTAAAATAAAAAAATAGTCACACAAGTCTCTTGTATAAAATATATATTTTAAATATATATTTATCCATTTTTATTTGTAAAATCAACCTCCGATACTTGGTATTTTGTAACAAAACGAGGGCGAAGTTTATCTTGGAAACTAAGTTAAAAATATATTTGTAAACACTTGTTAGAAAAATATTTTCTAACTGTTGGATTTTTAGAAAAATTTCGCCAGAGTTTCCTTTGTAAATGGAGGTGTCCATGCTTATAAGCATATCATTTTCTTTTAAAAATTTATTCAACAATCACCAACAAGCTACTAAACAATATTACACTAGTCAAGTGCAAAAATAATGCACTTTACATGGCGACATGAACTTGGTATTTCATAAAAACGCGTAGTAACTTAGTGGGGTGTTTAGTGGGTTTAGTTACCCTCCAAAGTGTGTTTATTTTTGTTAAAATCTTACTCTCGGGGTTTTTAGATGTTCACAACTTGTGAACTTATTTTACAAAAATACTCATTTACAATATTTTCATGTTTCATTTGCATCCTTATACTCTCTTTAATTCCAAAAATAATGTATATGCAAATAAAGTTATGATCCTTCAAAACCCGTCTTTTTAACTTGGTTAGTTTAGAAAAATCATCATCAAGACTTGGATTTACAAGTTTACTAGTTTACTTGGTTCATTATTTTCTTTAGAAATGTTAGTGCATACATCTGTCGTCTTCGTCTTGTATCGAGTCTTGTTCTAGATATGTTAGATCAGGGCACGTTGTACGAGAAAATAGGAGATTTAAGGGTTATTTAGGCTGATTCCGCTTGAATGGGCTTATTCCGCTTGAAATGACATTTATCATTTTCAAGCGGAATCACAACAATTGTTATTTCTCTTGAAGCTGTTTCAAGTGAAACCCCATTGCCTATATATAGGCAGTTCAAGCGAAATCTATTAGAGAGTTAGATCGATTTGTGAAGTTGGATACCGAGGTGCTGCCGGTCTATCCAGTGATTGTACTTGCTGTTATATCAATCAAATAGGTGTTTAAAGTGATATTCAAGCTGTGTCGAAGTCTGTTTCTTATTTTCCGCATCTGAAACAGATAAAAACTTCTCTGAACGACTCGTTCGGGTCATCACACGATCCTACAAGAAAAATCACCCGACTTTCAAGTTCATGTCTTCTTTAGTGGATGATTATTTCATGCACACATAATCATCCCTAACTTGTTTAGTCATGGTTTTAATCATAACTTTAACAAGCTTCATAGGATGTCTAACCATCATGTTACTAGTAATCATCAAAACATCAACAACATGACCAAAACAACTTCATAACAACTCTATTTCATCAAGTTTTCATCAACAAGTTAGCTTATGTTCAAGAATTATCTTTACGATTTTTAGTGTTTTTGTAGTTACATCATAATATAACCATTAACCGCCATAAATATAAAATATGAGAAGATCAAAGAAGCTTACTACTAGCTTTGAAGCTAGGGAAGAAACAAGCTTAAAAAATGAGTGGTTAAAGGCAAACGAGGGAGGTCCTTGACGATCCGTGAGCTCCACACTCCGCGATTCGCCTTAGTGCACCTTGTAGTGGGTTTAGAACACTTGAACAAGAATTGAAAATAAAGATGGTGGTGACAAGGGTTTCGGCCGTAACTTGTTTGGGGAAGGGGAAAGAAATTTTTGTGATGAAGTGTTGAGGATAATGGTGATGCTTATAACCTAGTTTCCTTTTAGCCAATGGATTATATGTCTAGGAAGTACCATACATAATCATCCATAATCTCCATAGAGATTACACAGGGAATGTACAAAATTCAAGTAAAATATCTTGTGTGGCCATGTGAGCCGAAATCAGTAAAGAATTGGGGGGGGGGGGTTTAGTGTAAGTTTTGATGGGTTTGGTGATTAGAAGGATGCTAAGTGTAAGTATCAATGGTGAGTACAAGTACAATCATAATCTTGACATTCCCTAGGTGATCACATGGGAATTTGCAAGATTTATAAAAAATCTTGTAATGGGTCCCATGGGGACGGTTACTATATGAGGGGGGGGGGGGTAAATTGTAAATTTGTGGGTAAATAAGTTAATTAGTGGGAGTTTAATGTTATGTCTAGTATTTAGCGCGTACCGGGTATTATGTAAGGTGTTATAGTGCTCAGGGACCATAACTAGCTCAGAAAAAGTGTAACAATGTTTTTAATAATATTTTTGTGTTCCGGGTAATGTCCGGTTATATACCGTCCCGTTAAAGTGCTAAGTGATAACGTAAAGTGTCCTTTATGTAACTTCTCGTGACCCTTTCAATTCCCGATACTTAGGAAAGCATACAAAATCATTTTGCCATATTTTTGCAAGTGACTAGCATATTTAAATGCTGAATTTTGTTTATAGGTGCAGAATTTTTGCAGTTTAAGTGTGTTTTAGGCACTTTCTGACACTTTAACTATCACCTAGTGACGCAGTTTTATGGTCCTCACTTCCCTACACTCCCTACTAGTGTAGTATTCTGTCTCTGGCTCATACTGGCCTCAAAAACATTGTCTGTCTATGTGCTAGCATTGTCAACATGTATCTGAGTTACCCGCTCACTGTGCTAACTGTGCTTTGTGCATCAAGCTTGTCACTAAAGTTTGTGTGTAATATATGAAGTGACAGGATAAAATGTGATGCATATGTATATATGTAACATAAATTAGGCAACAGTTTAAATCAGGAAGCAGTTTAAATTGTCAGTTGTAATCAAGCACAGTCATTAAGCACATAATTAAGATTAGTTAATCGTACGGTACCTGTAATTGTGAGGGTTGTCACATTCTCCCCCTGTTAAGAAAATTTTGTCCCTAAATTTTAGGTTCTGCTTCTAGCTGCAGGGGTCTTGGGGAATATGTGTGGGCACTTCTCTTTCATACGATCCTCACGTTCCCACGTGAATTCTGGTCCATGTCGTGCATTCCATCGAACTTTGACGAGTTTGACACTACTCCGGCGTGTCTTGTTAACTTTCCAATCAGTAACCTCAACGGGTTCTTCAGTAAAGTGGAGCGTGTCGTCGATATGAACTTCGTCCGCAGGAATGACCACTGTCTCTTGTGTTGGACTCTTTTTCAGGTTTGATACATGGAATGTATCCTGAACACCATTAAGTTCAGCAGGTAGGTCCAACTTGTATGCTACCAAACCAACCCTTTTTAGAATTTTGAATGGACCAATGTATCGCGGATTCAACTTCCCACTCTTCCCGAAGCGTGCCACACCCTTCCAGGGTGAAACCTTCAATAAAACCATGTATCCCACCTCAAATTCCAGAGGTTTTCTTCTTAGGTCCGCATAACTCTTTTGTCGATCCCGAGCCGCTTTGATGCGCTCTCGGATCTTTGCAATCTTGTGTGTCGTTTCCTTGACCAATTCCAGACCAACTAGTTGTCTATCACCCGCATCAGCCCAACAAATCGGTGATCGACATTTGCGTCCATAGAGAGCTTCGAACGGTGCGGCTTGAATACTTGCATGGTAACTGTTATTCTATGAAATTCAACCAATGGTAGGTGAGTGTCCCAACTCCCTCCTAAATCCATTACGCAAGCTTGCAGCATGTCTTCCAATGTTTGAATCGTCCATTCACTCTGTCCGTCTGTTTGCGGGTGAAATGCTGTACTCAGATTTAACTGAGAACCAAATGCTTCTTGAAAGGATTGCCAAATCCTTGACACGAAGCGTCCATCTCTATCAGAGATAATTGAGAGAGGCACTCCATGTCGTGCAACAATCTCTCTCATGTATATCTCAGTAAGTTTACTCGTGTTGTCTTTTTCCTTGATTGGCAAAAAGTGTGCAGATTTCGTTAAACGGTCTACAATTACCCAAATTGTATCATGGCCCTTGGGCGTCCTTGGTAATTTCATTATGAAGTCCATAGAAATCTGTTCCCACTTCCACTGGGGTATTTCAGGTTGTTGCAAGAGACCTGAAGGCTTTTGGTATTCAACCTTTACCTTGGCTCAAGTTAAACATTTGCTAACATATATCGCAACATCGCCTTTCATCCTGGGCCACCAATAGAAATCCTTAAGATCTTGGTACATTTTATCCGCCCCTGGGTGAATCGAGTATCGAGATTTGTGAGCTTCATCAAAAATAACCTTCCTCAAACCACCAAACAAAGGAACCCAAATTCGTTTCATGAAGCATAATGTTCCTTCCCCGTTTGGTACCAACTGCTTCTCCATCCCACGGAGATACTCATCCTCAATATTCCTTTCTTTAAGAGCTTCTCTCTGCGCGGCACGAATGCGCAATCCTGGCAAGTCTTTTGGAAAGACTTCAGGATATTCCTTCACGACTGGAATGTCTTCTAACTTTGGCTCAGCGGCGTCTTTATCCATGATGTGTGCCAGGAAGGCAACACATCCTTTCTTTAAACATTTCCGAGCTTTCAAGCAACTGATGATCCTTAGAGGCGTATCGCGCTTCTCTCCGTGAACCACAATCGTTTCTCCATCCGCCATTGGGATGCGAATGGTCTTCTCGTGACATACAATTTCGGCCTTGTTGCTTGACAACCAATCCATCCCTACTACTACGTCGAAGCTTCCCAACTCGACTGGCAGTAGATCTAGAGTGAACTCGTGTCCTCCCAGTTCTATCACGTATCCTCTGATGACTTCATTGGTTTCAACTAGCTTTCCATTAGCCAGTTCAATCGAGTACGGAACGTCTAACTTACTAGAAGTTAACCCAAGCATTTTCTTAAATTCTAACGATACGAAACTATAATCGGCACCAGTGTCAAATAGTACAGATGCAAAGCGTTGATTTATAGGGAACGTACCAGTGACAACGTTTGGATCCTGGCGCGCTTCCCTTGCACCAATGTTGAAGACTCTTCCTTGTGCTTGGTTCAGTTTTGGGCATTCCCTTTTAAAGTGCCCGATGTCTCCACAATTGAAACACCCTGGTCCTCGACCATTCCCATTTCCATTTCCACCTTGAGCGTTGTTTTGGTTGCGATTCCCACTCCCAGCTTGGTTCGCAAAGTTTCCACGGTTTCCATTTCCGCCATTTCCTCCCTGTTGGCGGTTTCCATTACCATTCCCATTGCCTCGATTACCACCACGCCCAGCACCAGTTCCTGCCCAACATGTATCCTTCGAGTGGCCGTTCTTCCCACATGACTCACATTTCCTTAATCTGCACTAGCTGAAATGATGGCGTTGGCATACCTCACACTTGGGCAGAGTGCCCATGTACCCCTTTCCTTTGTTCTCAGTACCGGTTTTAGCCTTGGCCGGTGCGCTTGTCTCACCTTTTTTGCTCACACTGCTGGTACCTTGCTAGAAGTTGGAAAATTTCTGTTTGTTTTCACCAGACGACTCCACATGAGTCTCCTTCTTCTTTGGTTCAGAATTTGAAAACTTGTTCAACCGAATGGCTTCTTCGGTAAGCGCCACACTTAGATCAATGGCTTCAGTAATCGTTGAAGGCTTGGATGTGGTTACCATGCTCATGATCTGGGGTGCCAATCCCCAGATGAAGCACTCAATGCGTTTAAATTCGGGCGTGACCATGTACGTCACCACATGGGACAAATCATGAAACCTGTGAACATATTCGGCGATTTTTGGGCCTTCCATCTTTAGGTTCCAAAATTCCGTTTCTAGCTTTTGTATCTCAACCCGTGAACAATACTTCTTCCTCATGAGCTCCTTCAGCTCATTCCATGTTAACGCATATGCCGCCGCTTCTCCCAATGTTTGCACTCGCAGATTCCACCATGATAGGGCACCATCCAGAAAAAGCCCTGAGATGTATGTAACTTGTTGCTCGGGAGCACACTTGCTCATCCTCAGGACATAATCTGTCTTTTCTGCCCACCTGACAAATGCAACAGCACCTCCAGTGCCTTCGAAATTTACGGGCTTACAGTCAAGAAATTGTTTGTAGGTGCACCCTGCACATACGTTAGTATTTACAGATGGTATTAGCGGATGTGCTAGAAATATCCAAATGTATCATAATGTGTCTCAAGCGACTTGGACATTACCATTGGGTGGGTTGTTATTGTTGTTGTTGTTGTTGTTTGAAGTATTCCTGCTTGTTTCTGCTTGGGAGGCTGCATACTGTGCTATAGCTGCGGTAATTAGCCCTTGGAGTTACGCCTCAGTAGTAGGCAGGTGTACGTTTTGTCGTGGAGGCACCTTCTAAAAGATGATCATATTGGTCAGGTCATAGTAAGTAAATAATATGCGTACATAATAACATTCATCAACCACATTACACATAACATCCCTTGTTATAATATAAAGCAAATAATTCAACAAAACATGTAGTGAGAACGTTGCCATTGAGCTTTCATTAATCATGACCACAATATAGTTTTTACATGTTTTACAGTACATCATACATCAAAAATATGATCATAAGGTTACATCACCCCCAAAATACAAGTCAGTCTACACAAATCATATACAAAAGTGTGGTCTTCCAAAGGTCTTCGTATGCTGGCTCAATTGCGACTTTCTCACCAAAACGATCTACCTGCATCAAACCAGAAATATCTATGCTGATGGCGGAGGAGGAGGAGGAGGAGGAAAATAAGAGAAAAGCAACCGGCGCATGTGCACCCAGTCCTCCTCTAGTGCACGAATGAAGCGCAGCAAGTAGGCAATCTGCTGCTCGGAGGTGAGGAAACGAATATCTGAATCAGGGGGTAGTGGGAGGGGAGTGTGTGGTGCGGCAAAAGGAGTCTGACAGTGAGATGGAGGACGTGAAGCCCTCTCTAGCTCCTGAACGCGATGACTCAGTGCGTCCTGCTGTAGCTGAAGGGAGATGAGTATGTCCTCTGTCGTGTACCCCACATGAAAAGGGTGGTACGGGTTTGATAACGGCATAACATTGGGCGAAGCCCATAGAAACGGCTCGCCCGAAGGTACAAAAGATGGTGTAGTGTGAGGGAACTGGGACATGAATGGAACAGATGATGATACAGGTGGACAAAAGCAGGCGGCTGCCTCGATGAACCCTCCCCAGGACGAGGTAGAGGAATATCCTGGAGGAATTTGATAGGAAGATCAGTGCGATGGACATCAGAGGTGTGTGGGTGGTAAAATGGAACATCAGTAGGTGCGGAAACATGTGCTACAGGAGGAGTGACGGGTAGTACGAATGGTGGGTAGTCATCATCATCCTCGATCCACCCGTTATGGGTGTCAGCATAACGAGGATCGATGTGAGAGGCAAACGGTGCATGGTCAGCATGCACATGGGCCGAAACAGGTACTATCGGTGCAATAACGGGTGCATCAATAACAGGAACATCCGGAACCGGCGGTACAATGGCTGGTGCAGCCACGACGTGTGGTGCCATGACTGGAGGATCAACGGGGTCGGGCTCTAGCAGAGGGTCAGACAAGAGTGGAACGACTGGAACATCGATGGGGTCGTGTGCAATGACAGGCTCCGAACTAACAGGAGCGGGCTCAACTGGTACAAACTCGACCTCCTGCTCTGGGTCAACGTCGTGGGGAACGAGGGGCGCAACAGACATCGCCATGTCTGAGTCGGAGTCAGAGGAGTGGTGCTGTACGCCCTGGGCGTGCAGTGAAGCGGACGCTACAGACTCGAAAGTGTAAGGACCAAACAGATCAAAAGGAGCCTCCTCAATGGGAGCCTCGACTGGAACAACAGGATCAGCAATGTGCACATCAGCAGGAATCTCAGCCAGGGGAACAACAGGGTCGACAACGGGATCATCAGCAAGAGGGACATCGACATCCATGAGGGCCACACCATCCTGGTCACCCTCTGGGGGACCCTCTATGAACAAATCGATGTCATCATCAGCGAGCTCATCATGCGGCAGATCCTCGACAGGAACTGCAACAAGTGGGAGAGGAGCAGGGATCTCAGCAAGAGGTAGATCCCCAGCTAGAATGCCATCAGTGGGCTGATCATCATCCCCAAAGTCGGGCAAAGCGAAAGGCTAAAAATCATCATCATCCGTGCTCGTGGTATCTGACGTGTAAACCTCGCTCTCGGATAGGATATCGTCGTCCGAGACTACTGCCATAGGGTCAAGCGTATCTGACACTCCGGTGTCCGAAGATGACATGCTGTCTGTAACACAACCACACATATGCACAGATATCAACACATAATCTGTGACAACCCTCACAATTACAAGTACTGTACAAATTAATTAATTTTGATTATGTGCTTAATGACTGTGCTTGATTACAACTGACACCTTAAACTGCTTACTGATTTATGTTACATATATACATGTGCATCACTTTACATACAGTCGCCCCATTTATTTCATACAGACTCTTAGTGACAAACCTGATGCACAAAGCACAATTAGCACAGTGAGCGGATAACTCAGACACATGCTGACAATGCCAGCACATAGACAGACACTATATTGAGGCCAGTATGAGGCAGGGACAAAGTACTACACTAGTATGGGTGTAGGGAAGTAAGGACCATAAGACTGTGTCACTAGGTGATAGTTTGAGTGCCGGAAAGTGCCTAAAACTCATTTTAAGTACGGAATTCTACAATTTCAGCAACGATTCAACTTTTAACATACTCGTATTATTCAGAAAATTGACTAAATGGTCCTGAACGCTTTCCTAAGTGTTGGAATTAATTTCGTTACAAAAAGATGCATAAAAGACACTATACAGTACAATTTAACACTTTAACGGAACGGTACTTAACCGAACAACCGGACGTTACCTGGGGCACCAAATTTTTGTCAGAAACATTATATTATTATTTTTAACTAATAATGGTTCCAAAAATCCCCACACACTATAAAAATATGTCATACACTTACTACTTTAGAAAATACCCTAAGCCTTCTAAGTAATCACCTACCTATAATAAAAATTTACAATTAACCCCCCCCCACTAATTCTCGGCTCACATAGGGGACCCACCCCATCATCACAAAATCCCAACATAAAATATTCCCTTTATGGTGATTGGACCCTTTTTATTCACTTCACTTGCCAAGAAATCACCATCATTACTAATAGGATGGGCTAGAGATTCATTCCATCATGTCATCTTCACTAACTAGTTCACCCCACCATTTTTCTCACTCTCTCTCTCCCTCTTGGCTGCATATATCCGCCACCACCACCATCACCACAACACTCACTCATTTAATCCATTTTCAAGTCCAAAACAAGTGCAAGAAGAAGTCTTGTGAAGCTTGGAGCTTGGAATCTTGAAGAAACATCACCCCTTGCATTCTCACGTCATTTTCATCATCATTTCTTGTTCACAAAGTTCATCCCTAGCCCTTGTGCTAGTTGTAAGTCTTCGATTTAACTCTTGAATCACTTCTACGTTGATTGTTCGAAACATTGTTGTTTGAAGTTTAAAATAAGAACACAAAGAGAAAATGAACAAGGAACCTAAACATGAACTTATATAATGATAAAATATGGTTGGATTATGTTGGTATAAGCATGCATGTTGTTTGATCATTGATTTCTCGATAAGCCCGTTGTTAGAACAATTATTGACGCGTTTTAGTAACATTTACACTCTAAAAAGCATGCTGATTTACATTTTCAGCCGACTTCAACAGGCTGTAACTGGACCATTATAAATTGAAAAACTGATTTTCTGAAGCCTAAATTATATATTTTTGAACAACTGATCAAATGGCACTGGAATCGTAATTTTTCGAGGTCGTTTACTATTTTTAAAGGACTGTTTTTGGACAGCAGATCAAGCTGTGTTTTTACTGCAGAAAAAGTGTGTTGTATTCGGAGTCATAACTTAAAAACTGAGTAGAAACAGCTCATGTAATTTTTACTGTAGATGGTCACTGTTGTCACGATGATCCTCCAACTGGAATTTCGTCGATCGGACTTACGATTAATTTTTAGTGAATTATTCCGTAGACTGCAATCAGAAAGTGACAAATCTGATTGCAGTCCGGTAAATGAATTTCCATAAGATATTAGTAATGAATTGGACCCCGATATTTTTACACAATAAAATTTGGGTCTTATATGACCTCCTGTAAAAATTTGGGATTTTTTGGAATGAGTTAGCTATTTTATTAGATTGCTCGAAAACAGTCCAGTTCTGATTAATAAAGCTGAAATGACATAAGTAGTATATCGTATGTCTAATTGTGGGGTTGGTTATGTGAGAACGATCTACGGGATATATGTAAAAGAAAATGATATGCTATTAAGCATGGACACCTCCATTTACAAAGGAGACTATGGAGAAATTTTCCGAAAATCCTAACACTTAGTAAATATTTTCAAGACGAGTGTTTACTAGTATATTTAAGATTTCGTTTTCAAAGATAAAACTCGTCATAATATTATCACAAAATACAAAATATCGGAAATTGGTTTATACATAAAAGTGGTTAAATATATATTCTCTAATAAGGACTTAAAAATATATTTCCGACATCCCATCTTTGGGAAGGAAGCACGAAGCTAAAATACTTGAGAAGTATTAATACGGAAATATTGTATAAACAATTATTCCGAAACTAAATATACTTATTATAATTTGGAATAATACCAGAAACGTAACTCAAAAACGTAAATACAAAGGCAAGGCACGACCCGTTCGTCTAACAGACCATAGTACATTGTAGGGAGTCGTGTATGCTGAAGAGATTTGGGTTACAAGTACCGAAGACGCAATACTGTGAGTTCATGTCCCCCTTTTCTTTTTAACTATTTTCAGTTTTATACTTCGAGGGTGAAATACATGTCATATTTATTACAGATGCTTTTATAATTGGTATGGTTAGCCTAAGGAGGGTTTAGACGCTTAGATCATGTGAAAGGTGGGTACAACACTTAAGGCCATTAATCCTCGTCGTAGGACCGAGGGACATGAGTGATAGATCTATTTAGGTGTAGCGAGCCCCACTCCTGAGTCCGCCGAGTGGACCATGTGGTGACTATGTGCCCGTCGCACAAATTTGCTAGGTTTGAGTACTTCCTGCACCGTTTCACACATATCAATGGCCTTGCAAACCATTGGTGATCTCTTTTTCCTTATTGCTACATACCAGGGATTTACATATTTACAGACACATTTCAAAGGTTTATACATACATACAGACACACTTACACATGAACTCGCTCAACTTTTGTTGATTTTTCAAACTACATGTATTTCAGGTAACCAATGGATCTGGCAGGTGTATGCATGTGTCTACAAGCTGCGTGTTAAATAAAGGATGTTATTCATGGTCGTAGAGTTTAAAAGATGTATCCTATTCCTGGACGGGATACATGTTTCTAAACTCAGGAGTATTTAAAGTCTTTTGTTGAGTCCATGGGAACTCATTTGAACATGTTATGTTTTGTAACTAATTGGTGTCAATGTTTTCAAGACAATGGTATTGTGGTATTTTCTAAACTTTATTAATGTAAATCTTTTGGTTTTATCATATAGCATTGTTATGATTGATTGCTATGGTATTAAGAAGTCACACCAAATAAACCCACGCTTCCGCAAAAGCCAGGGTGTGACAGCTTGGTATCAGAGCCTCGATCATAGTGAACTAGGATTCCTTCTCGAGTCAAGACTATGATCATCAGGGCTCTCACGAAAATGTTTTCAAACGTTTTTACATTGCATACACTAAACGTCCAGATCCAGGGTACAAAACATTTTTACAAACAAAAGGCACGAATACACATTTCAAAGTTCATGTTTATAATTCAGTCTTAGTGACTGGGAGGTTGGTCATAGAGACCAGGAATTCAGTCTTAGTGACTGGGAGATTGGTCATGGAGACCAGGGATTCAGTCTTAGTGACTGGGAGGTTGGTCATAGAGACCAGGAATTCAGTCTTAGTGACTGGGAGGTTGGTCATGGAGACCAGGGAATTAGTCTTAGGGACTGGGAAGGTTTGGCCTTAGAGGCCAGGGAGTTAGTCTTAGAGACTAGGGAGTTCAGTCTTAGAGACTGGGAGGTTTAGTCTGAGAGGCGGGATGTGTTAGTCTGAGAGACTGGGAGATTTGTCTGAAAGACTAAGACAAATATGTGGATACATGATGAATTGTCTTTAAATTGCAATACACAAAGTGTTAAAAATTACTGTAAATATGCATGCTATGACTATTATGTACCGGCACACACGCCCCCTTCCTCAGGGAACGAATTGTCAGATGATGATAACCCTACGGCCACCGCCGTAAACGATGAGACTGTACATGCGCCGGAGATATTTACGTCAGACACTGAGAGTGACCCTGACATGCTGACCAAGGACGAGGACGACTCTCAACAGGCCGCGCTGCCAGACTTTGGCGATGAATTACCCCTACTGATGGCTTCTCCGACAGGAATTCTCCTGTTACTCTCATTACAATCCATGACCACTTTATCACTGGTCATTCCGATAGCAAACACACCATGGCTCCACCCCTTGACAATGCGCCTCATGAGGACCTTTCCTTCCAAAGGGCGGCTACTCGACGAATAGTCGATGACGTTGACATAACTATTGACGGTCCTCTTGACGACATCCGTGGTGATGGGAAGTTAGACGAGAACGTTATTACTAATTTCACTTTTTGAGACCCTTGTTAATAAGCTATCCTCTGATTCTAGCAAGCATCCGATTTCAAACTCTTTTGAGTCTGTAACATCTGCAGCCTCACAAACAGCTGGATTACAGCTTTCTACTACTGACGCAGATGACACCGTTACAACTACTGCGCTATCACTTGCTCGAGGCACCACACCGTTATACGACCCAGAGACTGCCCCTGAGCTAGCTTCTGCACCTTTGTGGGACAGCTTGATGCTGCACCTGCTGATCCTGCACCTTTTCTTGATTATGACCCTGTTCCTTTTGGTCTACCAGACATTACATCCCTTATACCCGACCCAGTACCTGCACCTAATGATCTTCCTAACAGTTGAGACGTTTGTTCTTGCACCCGTAACCACTGATGTTGCTCTTTCTCTCCTATTGAGACCGACGTCCATTGCACTGTCATGCCTATCGCTTTCTCTTAGGACTTACCTGCACCCCGGAAAGGTACTCCAGGACGGCACTCTCGTAACAATCCCTATTGTTGCTGCAGCATTTGCTACGACCTCACAGGCTGCACCGCTTGCTACTTTCACCTCTACGTCGCCGGACGAGCCATTTCGATGGTTCCTATCATACACTATGCTGAAATTAGACCCTTACATTATGGAGGCCACACATGGGATGAATTGCTTCTATAGCATCAGCAACAGTTTGAGAATAAGAGTCGCGGAATGTTGGAGCTTGAGCTGACACCACGTCCTCCACCCTGTCTATTGCCAGCCTTGATTCCCCCACATTCATCACTGTTTCCTTTGGCACACTCACCTGCTGCTATTACACCTTCTTGATTATTAAGGCTCGTTTCTTTACTATCAAGCAACAGACCAACTAATTACTTCGACGTGTACACAAGCCCGAGGAGGAATTCCACCAGTATAATTGGTATCTGGATTTTGCGGATTGCATTACATTTGGGTAAAGACACTAATGATAAGCCGGGATTGTGGAGACTTTTAAAAGACCACTTCAGACTACGTGATTTTGAGACACTGATATATTCGTTGGGCAGGGGTAGGGAGACCCTATGTCCCCCTTGATGTGAATCATTTTGAAAGACGGTACCATTGTGGTCGGAGAATAATGAGAGCCCAACCATCATAAAACATGCGACAATACTTTGTGGCTGATGACCAGTGAAAGCTCAGACGCTATGTCTTCGCTAAGCACATTATCAATTTATATGTGTGCGCTATAGTTATAATGCTACGTGCTTACTTGCCATGCTCTCATTAAACATAATTACCAAATTGCTTGGTTATGCTATGATTATGCTATTGCTTGATTGATTGGTATGATAACCTATTATGTGTATATACATATGACCACTAAACAACTAAACGCGCCCCCTGAACAAATATAACCTGACTTAACCAGTCTTCTTCTTAGAAGATGTCGATGCTAGGGAACGCCAATACCAACAACCCTCTACCAACAACAGTGCTAGAACTACGAGAACGCATCTCACAGGCTATTGCACAACTCGAGGCCTTGCGCTCAGAACACAGCGAAGGCTGCACCTACAAGCAGTTCTTAGACCACAAACCTCGAGAATTCGACGGCACCGGGGGCGCCTTAGCCTTCGCGCGCTGGGTTGAGAATACGGATGCTGTACTACGATTGAGCAAATGTGCCCAAGAACATCAGGTTAAGTACATAGCAGGGCTGTTTGTAGATGGGGCTCTGTCATGGTGGAACCTTCAGGTTCAGACAATGGGCGAGACTACTGCATATGCTTTGACGTGGGACGAACTGAAGGAACTGATGCTCAAAAGATATTGCTCTAGGGCAGAAGTCCAGAAGTTGGAGACTGAACTGTGGAACTTGAAAATGGAGGGACCAAAGATAGCTGAGTACGTGCAGAGATTTGACGATTTATCACAAGTTGCTTCGCGCTTGGAACCAGAATCTAGAAAAATCGAACGCTTCATTGGGGGACTGGCACCTCAGATGTGACAACTCGAATTTCCAAGATTTCTATTTTGCATTTATTGCACGTTCATTGTTCGTGTAGTTAATTACTTGCACAATTAGTTTGCTATGGAATTGTATACGCTTTGGTGCAATAAATCGTAGTGTGTGATTGTACATGGTTGTTTGTTAATTATGAAAGACTTTATAAATATATAAACTTGGTGGTGAAACTGTGGAATTGTTTGAGATGGTGTGCTTATGTAAAATATGATACTTAGGGAGGAAAAGTGTAATTAGCGAAATCCTAGAGATTTATAACCCTAATCCCTCTTCACTAATCATTGACACAAAAACCAAAGCACATACTGTTACTCTCTGAATCCCTGGCAATCACCATCATTTTCATCACAAGCACAAGTCTCCTACATCAATCTTAATCTTGCAATCTTGTCAGAATTAATCCAAGGTAAATGATTATTGTTTATTGATTGTTTGATTGTATCAAATCCTGATTATTAGAATGCTTGTAAACCCTAGCTTTGATTTGATGGTTCTGTGTTTTAATTCAAATCTTGATTAATGTGTTATGATGATGATTAGTCGTGAAATCAATTGTTTGATTACAAGATATGCATGATATGGTGAAGATCTTAATTGTTAAATTGATTCCTGTTGTGAAATGAACGAAATAGGGTTTTCCAGATCGTATGAATGAGAGAAAGTAACTGATACGATCGTGATTTTGATTCTGAGTTTTTGATATGGAATGTTAGTCCGATCTTGGAATATAACTGTCTGAGTTTGTAAATAAGAAAGCACAAGGTCCGAATTTTTATGTTCTTGCTTTGGTCCGAGTTTAAAACAGTCAAACATGTCTGAGTTTCTTGAATGATTAAGGTCCGAGTATATTAAGTTCATGTGTCTGAGTTTAATACACTAAATGCTTGTCCGAGTTTAATGGAATGTATATAAGGACCGAGTTTAATTACTCATGCCCGAGTTTAAATAGAAGAAAAAGGACCGAGTTTAGTGGAATGAATATAAGGACCGAGTTTAATTACTCTTGTATGGTCCGAGGTTAATTATTCGTGTATAGTCCGAGTATAATAGCAAACACTATGTCCGAGTTTCCTTATCATGCTTCTTGTCCGAGTTTATTCAAGATCATAAGGGTCCGAGGTTAGGCAAGTAATGATGGTCCGAGTTTAAGGGGGCCATATGTCCGAGTTTATATGAATATTCAAGGGTCCGAGTTTGTGAGGATCCCCCCCCCCAGTCCGAGTTTAACTCCTCTCCTTTTGGTCCGACTTTTAAAGCTCACATGGTCCGAAAATGTTAAGGTTATGTTGTCTGAGTTTTAAACCATGACTTGTTCTGTTCGACTTTTAACAGGGGAAGCCCCCCCCCCCCACACTTGTCTGAGTTTAGAATGGCAAGGCCCTGCCTGATATTGTTTGATGTTCACTTTGAATCAATGAATTGCATGTTACATAATGCTAACCTGCTAAGCTGTGCATGACAATTTGTAAATCCCTGACTACGTTAAACTTGTAAGGTTTAATAACGATGTTAATATGATAGGTATGTTAACGGTGACCATTAGATTATTATACATGTAAGATTAAACCGTGAAATCAGGGACGCTACGCGTGAATTGCGTGAATAGGATTGAATGCTTACATGATGTATGATTCTACGTGAATGATCGTATGATATTGAATGCAACTATATGATTCTACGTGCGTGAACATTCTATGTGATGTCATCATGTACACAATAAACACACACAACACAATCGCTTGGATATCAAAGATGTGTAAACCCTAATTTGATGCAAACACTTACATCAAATCATGTGCACTATATCCTAGGTCGTGTGTAACGGGCTTAGACGACTAACAAACCCTAGAAGCAATAACATACCGAGCAAACCAAGGTGAGTTCACACTCCTACTAAGGCATGGGATTCCCGGGTTGTGGGAATGGGTTAAAGGTTTCAATTGACTTAGAACGTACAAATGCTTTCCTAGACTATCACCTACCATGATCCTCGGATGTCAGGATGGTTCCGTAGGTTAGGATAACACCTACGTGGTCATATGCCAAACACTGCCTCGGATGTCAGGCACGCACGTAAAACCTACGTGTACGCATTACTTCTATCCTCGGTACAAAGGATACGTACGTGAAACCCACGTACACCCCCGCGTCTCCTATCCTCGGTTATGAAGGATACGTACGTAAAACCTACGTACACCCCATACGCGCTACTGTTCTCGGATGAAGAACAGGGATGATACGAGTAGTTGATACGAATAGTCTAGTGTCACATAACATGGGAAGCCCCCACCTGTATAACTTACTATTGGCCCAGTAGAGCCACCCGTTACTTACTGTTACGCACTTACTTACTGTGAACTCGCTCAACTAGTTTGTTGATCATTCTGTTACATGCCTTGCAGATCGTTAGGTACTTGGAGCTTGCACTGGAGAAGCGGGTCGTTGTGGACAAGGATCGTGGTTTCTACGTTGAACTATTATGACATTTAAAACTATTAACTATTGTTGGATTATTTACTATGCTTCCGCTACACTTTGAAACTATGGTTATGTTTTGAACACCTATCGTATTGGATGGATGGTTTACATTTATTTTACTTAATATTAATTACATGTTCAATATGATTGGTGGCTTGATCCTGGTCAGTCACGCTCCCAAGCGGTGATACTCCGCAGGTGGATTTTGGGGGTGTGACAGATTGGTATCAGAGCCATTGGTTATAGAGAACTTGGTTTTAATATGGAAAAACGTTTTTATTAAAACCAGACTATAACCAGAACAGTGCTCTCAACGATCCACAACGACGCTTCGCTCCACGTGCAAGACTCGACATCCTAGGTAATAAGGTTTATGTTTGTTACCTGCTTGCTAGAACTGCATAGAACTTTGCTCGTAGTATGCTTACATTACTTTGCTCACTACTTGTTATTGCTTGAGAACACTTACGTGCTTACACTCTCCTGTCATTGCACTATTCGCGAACCTTTCTCACTTATGTTGCCTTTGATGTGAAGATCAATGGCCGGACATATCAACATGACACAAGCCCAGTTGACGGCTCTCATTAACGAACGAATTGCTGCGGCACTGGCAGCCATACAAGCAGGAGGTCAACACGTTCAGTCACCTGCTTGCACCTTCAAAAATCTCAAGGATTGTCAACCTAGTACCTTTAGTGGAACTGAGGGGGTTGAAGGCCTCCTTCATTGGTTCGAGAGACTCGAAACTGACTTCGAGGTGCATGATTGCCCTGAGTCACGTAGGGTAAAGTTTGCTACTAGAACACTCGAAGGTGCTGCATTAACCTGGTGGAAAGCACAAGTTCAGATGTTAGGGCTGGCAGCTGCTAATGCCACCCCCTGGAACGAGTTCAAGGACTTAATTAAGGAAGAGTTTTGCAGTCGAGAGGACATCCACAAACTTGAGGTAGAGTTCCTCAACCTACAGATGGTGGGGTCTGAAATTGAAGTTTATACGAGGAGATCAAACGAGTTAGCCACATTTTGTCCTACTATGGTAGACCCTCCCACCAAACGCATCGAACTGTATCTCAAGGGTCTGGTGCCCGAAATTCATAATCATATGACCACAGCTAACCTTGGCACTATCCAGCAAGCCACTCGATTGGCTCATCGTCTCACAGACCAGGCTGTAGAACAGAACAAACTACCGAAATGAGCTAAGACTGATACTGCATGTGCTTCTAGAGATAACAAACGCAAGTGGGATGAAAACCTGAGCACGGGATTAATTTTGGTCCAGCCTCTGACGCAGCAGCAAGAGATAGATGACTACCAGAGCTCCAAACAACAGTTTTCTAGTAGTCATGGGCAGAAAAGATATCGAGGAATTCACCCATGGTGCAACAAATGTAACAGACACCACGGTGGCCAGTGCAACAGGGGTCGTTGCCAGCGGTGTCTCAAGATTGGTCATGAAGCTAAGGATTGTCGAAACTCACGTCCTGTAACTCAAGAACAACAACGACCGCCTCAATCTTCACAGAATCAACAGCAACAACAAAGTTTTAAAGGATGTTTTCAGTGTGATGCTAAAGATCACTACAAGAGGCATTGTCCGCATATGAACCAGGACCAGACTCAGAACCACGACCATGGAAACAGGGACGACAATGGTGATAGCGTTGCGGAAAACAGAGGAAACAATGACGCCGGAACCGCGCGTACGTGATTGGTCAGGGTGACGCAAGGAACGATCTTATCATAATAATGGGTAAGTTTCTTCTTGTCGACTTCTATGTTACTATATTGTCTGATTCGGGTGTGAATACCAATTATATGTCTTTGAAAGTTAGTCGAATGTTAAAACGTACACCAACTCCCTTGAACACCAAACCTGTCGTAGTGTTAGCTTATGGTACAAGCCTAGAGGCCACACATAGTTCAGGGTTGTAATATTATCCTCGCTGGGTAGACGTTCCCTATCGACTTCATTCCTATAGTTCTGGACAGCACCTACACCTCGCGCACCGTATCGCTTAGCTCCATCCGAATTGGAAGAACTATCGACGCAGCTACAAGAACTCTTGGATAAGGGATTTATCCGACCTATCTTTCGCCTTGGGGAGCTCCAGTACTATTCGTGAAAAAGAAGGATGGCGCTTTCAGAATGTGCATTGATTATCGCGAACTGAACAAGGTCACGGTGAAGAACCGCTATCCTCTTCCTCACATTGACGACTTATTCGACCAGTTGCAAGGGTCGAGTTACTACTCTAAGATTGATCTAAGGTCAGGTTACCATCAGCTGAGAGTCCGGGATGAGGACGTCTCCAAGACAGCATTCAGAACTCGCTACGGCCATTACGAGTTTCTGGTCATGCCATTCGGGCTTACGAACGCGCCTGCAGTCTTCATGGATCTTATGAACAGGGTGTGTAAACCCTATCTAGACAAGTTCGTTATCGTATTCATCGACGACATTTTGATTTACTCAAAGAGTCAGGAGGAACACGAGCAGCACTTACGTCTTATCTTGGAACTTCTTCGAAAGGAGCAACTGTACGCAAAGTTTTCAAAATGCGACTTCTGGCTTCATGAAGTCCACTTCTTAGGCCATGTGGTGAATAAGGATGGGATTCATGTCGATCCATCCAAGGTAGATTCGATCAGGGATTGGCCAGCACCGCGTACACCAACAGAAATACGCCAATTCTTGGGTTTGGCGGGTTACTACAGGCGATTTATCAAAGACTTCTCCAAGATCGCGCAGCCGCTTACTATGCTAACACAGAAAGGTGTCGCTTACAGATGGGGTAATACGCAGGAAACTGCTTTTCAGTACTTAAAGGATAGGCTTTGCAGCGCACCTATTCTCTCATTGCCAGAGGGCACAGATGACTTCGTGGTTTACTGTGACGCATCGATACAGGGGCTTGGTTGTGTATTGATGCAGCGGGATAAAGTTATTGCCTACGCCTCTCGTCAACTCAAGGTTCATGAACGGAATTATACGACGCATGATTTAGAGCTGGGAGCTGTTGTTTTCGCGCTTAAGATATGGCGACACTACCTGTACGGTACCAGGTGCACGATTTACACCGATCACAGGAGTCTCGAGCATATCCTTAAGCAAATGATTTGAATATGCGTCAACGGAGATGGGTTGAACTACTGAACGACTACGAATGCGCTATCAAGTATCATCCAGGCAAGGTCAATGTTGTGGCCGACGCCCTCAGTCGAAAGGACACCCTACCTAAGCGCGTGCGAGCGCTACAGCTTACTATTCAGTCCAGTCTTCCTGCACAGATACGAGCTGCTCAGATAGAAGCATTGAAACCCGAAAACGTCAAGGCTGAAGCTTTACGCGGCTCAAAGCAACGTATGGAACAAAAGGAGGACGGCGCCTACTATGTAACGGGGCGTATTTGGGTCCCACTTTATGGCGGTCTACGAGAGCTTGTGATGGACGAAGCGCACAAGTCTCGCTACTCGGTACATCCAGGTGCGGATAAAATGTACCACGATCTCAAAACTACATATTGGTGGCCTGGTATGAAGGCCCACATCGCCACCTATGTTGGCAAGTGCTTGACCTGTGCGAGAGTCAAGGTTGAATATCAGAAACCAGCTGGTCTACTTCAGCAGCCTAAGATACCGCAATGGAAATGGGAAGAAATTTCCATGGATTTCGTTACAGGCCTACCGAGATCTCAGCGTGGGAATGATACAATATGGGTCATAGTTGATCGACTCACCAAGTCTGCACACTTCCTGCCGATTAAGGAAACGGACAAGTTCTCCACTCTCGCAGACGTCTATCTTAAAGAAGTTGTTTCGAGGCACGGAGTGCCCACCTCTATTATTTCGGATCGCGATGCACGATTCACGTCAGAGCTATGGCAAGCAATGCATAAATCTTTCGGCTCACGATTAGACATGAGCACAGCATATCATCCTCAGACGGATGGGCAGTCTGAGCGAACGATTCAAACACTTGAAGACGTGCTTAGGGCATGCGTTATCGATTTCGGCAACGGCTGGGAAAAGCACCTCCCATTGGTGGAGTTTTCGTACAATAACAGTTACCACATCTGCATCCAAGCCGCTCCATTCGAGGCATTGTACGGACGTAAATGCCGGTCACCTCTCTGTTGGGCAGAGGTGGGGGATAGTCAGATTACAGAACCAGAAATGGTAGTCGACGCTACGGAAAAGATTGCACAGATACGACAACGCATGGCGGCGGCTCGTGACCGTCAGAAAGCTTACGCAAACAAACGCAGAAAACCGCTCGAATTCCAAGTTGGGGATCGAGTGCTACTCAAAGTCTCACCCTGGAAGGGTGTGGTTCGTTTTGGTAAACGAGGCAAACTCAATCCACGGTAGGTTGGACCGTTCGAAATCACTGAAAGAATAGGCCAAGTAGCCTACAGACTAAACCTACCAGCTGAACTCGGTGCAGTTCACAACGTATTCCACGTGTCGAATCTGAAGAAGTGCCTGTCAGATGAGACCCTCATAATTCCTTTTAAGGAACTCACTATCGACGAGCGGTTGCAGTTCGTCGAGGAACCAGTTGAAATCACGGACCGGGATGTTAAGGTCCTCAAACACAAGAGAATCCCTCTTGTCCGAGTTCGTTGGAACTCCAAACGTGGCCCAGAGTACACCTGGGAACGCGAAGACCAGATGACAGAAAAGTACCCCAGTTATTCGAAACCAATGCAACCACTACTGAGGCTGAAGCTACTACTACTGAATTTCGGGACGAAATTCCAAATCAACGGGGGGATGATGTGACACCCCAGGAAAACCAGTGAACGATATACCTTACCTAGCTTCCTCAGTGAGTGCGTACCAAATTTCGGGACGAAATTTCTTTTAAGTTGGGGATAATGTGACAACTCGAATTTCCAAGATTTCTATTTTGCATTTATTGCACGTTCATTGTTCGTGTAGTTAATTACTTGCACAATTAGTTTGCTATGGAATTGTATACGCTTTGGTGCAATAAATCGTAGTGTGTGATTGTACATGGTTGTTTGTTAATTATGAAAGACTTTATAAATATATAAACTTGGTGGTGAAACTGTGGAATTGTTTGAGATGGTGTGCTTATGTAAAATATGATACTTAGGGAGGAAAAGTGTAATTAGCGAAATCCTAGAGATTTATAACCCTAATCCCTCTTCACTAATCATTGACACAAAAACCAAAGCACATACTGTTACTCTCTGAATCCCTGGCAATCACCATCATTTTCATCACAAGCACAAGTCTCCTACATCAATCTTAATCTTGCAATCTTGTCAGAATTAATCCAAGGTAAATGATTATTGTTTATTGATTGTTTGATTGTATCAAATCCTGATTATTAGAATGCTTGTAAACCCTAGCTTTGATTTGATGGTTCTGTGTTTTAATTCAAATCTTGATTAATGTGTTATGATGATGATTAGTCGTGAAATCAATTGTTTGATTACAAGATATGCATGATATGGTGAAGATCTTAATTGTTAAATTGATTCCTGTTGTGAAATGAACGAAATAGGGTTTTCCAGATCGTATGAATGAGAGAAAGTAACTGATACGATCGTGATTTTGATTCTGAGTTTTTGATATGGAATGTTAGTCCGATCTTGGAATATAACTGTCTGAGTTTGTAAATAAGAAAGCACAAGGTCCGAATTTTTATGTTCTTGCTTTGGTCCGAGTTTAAAACAGTCAAACATGTCTGAGTTTCTTGAATGATTAAGGTCCGAGTATATTAAGTTCATGTGTCTGAGTTTAATACACTAAATGCTTGTCCGAGTTTAATGGAATGTATATAAGGACCGAGTTTAATTACTCATGCCCGAGTTTAAATAGAAGAAAAAGGACCGAGTTTAGTGGAATGAATATAAGGACCGAGTTTAATTACTCTTGTATGGTCCGAGGTTAATTATTCGTGTATAGTCCGAGTATAATAGCAAACACTATGTCCGAGTTTCCTTATCATGCTTCTTGTCCGAGTTTATTCAAGATCATAAGGGTCCGAGGTTAGGCAAGTAATGATGGTCCGAGTTTAAGGGGGCCATATGTCCGAGTTTATATGAATATTCAAGGGTCCGAGTTTGTGAGGATCCCCCCCCAGTCCGAGTTTAACTCCTCTCCTTTTGGTCCGACTTTTAAAGCTCACATGGTCCGAAAATGTTAAGGTTATGTTGTCTGAGTTTTAAACCATGACTTGTTCTGTTCGACTTTTAACAGGGGAAGCCCCCCCCCCACACTTGTCTGAGTTTAGAATGGCAAGGCCCTGCCTGATATTGTTTGATGTTCACTTTGAATCAATGAATTGCATGTTACATAATGCTAACCTGCTAAGCTGTGCATGACAATTTGTAAATCCCTGACTACGTTAAACTTGTAAGGTTTAATAACGATGTTAATATGATAGGTATGTTAACGGTGACCATTAGATTATTATACATGTAAGATTAAACCGTGAAATCAGGGACGCTACGCGTGAATTGCGTGAATAGGATTGAATGCTTACATGATGTATGATTCTACGTGAATGATCGTATGATATTGAATGCAACTATATGATTCTACGTGCGTGAACATTCTATGTGATGTCATCATGTACACAATAAACACACACAACACAATCGCTTGGATATCAAAGATGTGTAAACCCTAATTTGATGCAAACACTTACATCAAATCATGTGCACTATATCCTAGGTCGTGTGTAACGGGCTTAGACGACTAACAAACCCTAGAAGCAATAACATACCGAGCAAACCAAGGTGAGTTCACACTCCTACTAAGGCATGGGATTCCCGGGTTGTGGGAATGGGTTAAAGGTTTCAATTGACTTAGAACGTACAAATGCTTTCCTAGACTATCACCTACCATGATCCTCGGATGTCAGGATGGTTCCGTAGGTTAGGATAACACCTACGTGGTCATATGCCAAACACTGCCTCGGATGTCAGGCACGCACGTAAAACCTACGTGTACGCATTACTTCTATCCTCGGTACAAAGGATACGTACGTGAAACCCACGTACACCCCCGCGTCTCCTATCCTCGGTTATGAAGGATACGTACGTAAAACCTACGTACACCCCATACGCGCTACTGTTCTCGGATGAAGAACAGGGATGATACGAGTAGTTGATACGAATAGTCTAGTGTCACATAACATGGGAAGCCCCCACCTGTATAACTTACTATTGGCCCAGTAGAGCCACCCGTTACTTACTGTTACGCACTTACTTACTGTGAACTCGCTCAACTAGTTTGTTGATCATTCTGTTACATGCCTTGCAGATCGTTAGGTACTTGGAGCTTGCACTGGAGAAGCGGGTCGTTGTGGACAAGGATCGTGGTTTCTACGTTGAACTATTATGACATTTAAAACTATTAACTATTGTTGGATTATTTACTATGCTTCCGCTACACTTTGAAACTATGGTTATGTTTTGAACACCTATCGTATTGGATGGATGGTTTACATTTATTTTACTTAATATTAATTACATGTTCAATATGATTGGTGGCTTGATCCTGGTCAGTCACGCTCCCAAGCGGTGATACTCCGCAGGTGGATTTTGGGGGTGTGACATCAGATCTTAAGCCTGGTAACAACATCTAAACCCCTAACGATCACCGACGCTATCAGCATAAGCGTGGCGCTTACTGAAGAAGCGGTCAGACTAGGAAAATTTTCTATTATGGAAGTGAAAAAGGAGACTCCTGTAGAGTCATCTGGAGACAACAAGAGAAAGCTCGTAAATTTCAAGAAGGTTACTCGGGCGAGTAACAAGAAAAAGGCCAAAAAGGGAAAAGACTACATAGGTATTCTACCTAAGTGCGACAATTGTCTACGCTATCATGTCGGGCGATGTAAATATGGGAAATGTGATAACTGTGGGAAGAGAGGGCATCCTAAGGAAACTTGTAGGCAAGATACTGAAAGTAGGAATGGAGGCCAAGATGGTAGCAAGAATCACGGAGGGAACAACGACAGTGACGATTATCCAGGCAGGACAAGTGACAGACAGAAACGTGCTCAAGGTTGTCTTAACTATGGGAGCAAGAAGCATTTCAGAAAATACTGCCCTAAGAAGAATCAGGCACGAGGATAAAAGCTCAGTAGCAGGGCTAGGGGAGCACACCAGGAATCCAAGCATGGATATCGGTACGTCCCATATCACTCAACGTTATGCATCTGTGTTGCCAAATACTGTTGCAAATTTTCGGTTTCGCATCTCTAGAGTTCGAGAGTGTACTTGATATAGTAGCACGTAAGTTAGATAACTTGCACTCGATGGAACTAGCCAGGTGAAACTAGTGGAAGCCAACGCAGTGACTAGAAACGACAAAATAAAACACAAGATGATCATTCATTCATTAAGTTTAAAGATACCACAACACCATTGTTTGAAAATGTCGACACATAAAACAAGCTACAACCATGGCAAGATTAAAATGTGTTCACATGACACAACAAAAGACTTAAATAAAACGTGGTTTAAAGACATGTAACCCGTCCAGGTAAGGGTTACACCTCCTAAACCTGGATGACATCGTTATTCACTGCGCAGCTTGACACAATTGTACACTTCGCCAGATCCATCAATTTCCTGAAATACATGTAGTTTGAAAAATCAACAAAAGTTGAGCGAGTTCATGTAAAAGTGATTATGTATAAACCTTTAAAGTATGAATAAAAGTCCCTGGTATGTAGCAATAAGGAAAAAGAGATCACCAATGGGTTGCAAAGCCACTAGTATGTGTGAAAAGGTGCAGGAAGACTCAAACCAAGCAAATTTGTTGCCGGGCTTCGGCTGTAAGACACAGTCACTTCTATGGGCCGCCCCGGCCTCATGGGTGTGGGCTCGCGACACCCAAATAGATCTATCACTTATGTCCCTCGGTCCTAATAACGAGGATTGATGGCCTTAAGTGTTGTACCCACCCTTCATATGATCTAGTAGTAAACCCTCCTTAAGCTAACCATACCATGTAATAAACGTTTGTAATAATTGTAACATGTATTTCACCCCCGAAGTATAAAACTGAAAACAGTTAAAAGAAAAGGGGGACATGAACTCACTGTACTGCGACCTCTAAATCGAATCGTCAACCCAAACTCTGTCAGCTACGCGACGACCTACACGTACTAATGTCTATTAGAGAAACGGGCCGTGCCTTGGCTTAGGGTTTAATGTTTTTGAGTTACGACTCTTAAGTTTCCGATTATTATTCCAAGTTATAATGATTAATTAAAATAATTATCTTAACTTTAAATTATATTTGGGGTTGGAATAATCGTTAAACAATATTTTGTATTTATACTTCACAAGTATTTTAACTTCGTATTTCCTTCCCAATGATGGGGGTATTTATACATGTATTATTGTGATTCCGAAAAATATATTTTTAGTCCCACTTAGAAAAATATATTTAACCTATTTGTCCAAAAATAACATATTCCCAAAATATATGTATTTTTTCCCAAAAATAATATATTTTACTTCATTAATTTCCAAATTAATATTTTACCAAAATGTATGCGTAAGAGTATTTTCTGAATTATTACATAAGTTACGTTTTAGCTTCCGTGTCGCAAATAACAAATGCGTAACTTAATATTTATTCCGTGGAGGTTTTGGTATTATTTTGGGAGTTGTAATTTCCATGGTATTTGTTAAGTTATATTATTTTACCCTAAAAATAATATAACTATCTCGCAAAATAAACAAATAGTCACACAAGTCTCTTGTATAAAATATATATTTTAAATATATACTTATCCATTTTTATTTGTAAAATCAACCTCCGATACTTGGTATTTTGTAACAAAACGATGGCGAAGTTTATCTTGGAAACTAAGTTAAAAATATATTTGTAAACACTTGTTAGAAAAATACTTTCTAAGTGTTGGATTTTTAGAAAAATTTCGCCAGAGTTTCCTTTGTAAATGGAAGTGTCTATGCTTATAAGCATATCATTTTCTTTTAAAAATTTATTCAATAATCACCAACAAGCTACTAAACAATATTACACTAGTCAAGTGCAAAAATAATGCACTTTACATGACGACATGAACTTGGTGTTTCATAAAAACGCGTAGTAACTTAGTGGGGTGTTTAGTGGGTTTAGTTACCCTCCAAAGTGTGTTTATTTTTGTTAAAATCTTACTCTCGGGGTTTTTAGATGTTCACAACTTGTGAACTTATTTTACAAAAATACTCATTTACAATATTTGCATGTTTCATTTGCATCCTTATACTCTCTTTAATTCCAAAAATAATGTATATGCAAATAAAGTTATGATCCTTCAAAACCCGTCTTTTTAACTTGGTTAGTTTAGAAAAATCATCATCAAGACTTGGATTTACAAGTTTACTAGTTTACTTGGTTCATTATTTTCTTTAGAAAAGCACCCTACTTTCAAGTTCATGTCTTCTTTAGTGGATGATTATTTCATGCACACATAATCATCCCTAACTTGTTTAGTCATGTTTTTAATCATAACTTTAACAAGCTTCATAGGATGTCTAACCATCATGTTACTAGTAATCATCAAAACATCAACAACATTACCAAAACAACTTCATAACAACTTTATTTCATCAAGTTTTCATCAACAAGTTAGCTTATGTTCAAGACTTATCTTTATGATTTTTAGTGTTTTTGTAGTTACATCATAATATAACCATTAACCGCCATAAATATAAAATATGAGAAGATCAAAGAAGCTTACTACTAGCTTTGAAGCTAGGGAAGAAACAAGCTTGAAAAAATGAGTGGTTAAAGGCAAACGAGGGAGGTCCTTGACGATCCGTGAGCTCCACACTCCGCGATTCGCCTTAGTGCACCTTGTAGTGGGTTTAGAACACTTGAACAAGAATTGAAAATAAAGAAGGTGGTTACAAGGGTTTCGACTGTAGCTTGTTTGGGGAGGCGGAAAGAAATTTTTGTGATGAAGTGTTGAGGATAATGGTGATGCTTATAACCTAGTTTCCTTTTAACCAATGGATTATATGTCTAGGAAGTACCATACATAATCATCCATAATCTCCATAGAGATTACATGGGGAATGTACAAAATTCAAATAAAATATCTTGTGGGGCCATGTGAGCCGAAATCAGTAAAGAATTGGGGGGGGGGGTTAGTGTAAGTTTTGGTAGGTATTTGGTGATTAGAAGGATGCTAAGTGTAAGTATCAATGGTGAGTACAAGTACAATCATAATCTTGACATTCCCTAGGTGATCACATGGGAATTTGCAAGATTTATAAAAAATCTTGTAATGGGTCCCATGGGGACGGTTACTATGTGAGGGGGGGGGGGGTAAATTGTAGATTTATGGGTAAATAAATTAATGAGTGGGAGTTTAATGGTATGCAGTGGCGGAACTAGACCTTCAACTCAGGGGTATCCCAAAATTTTTTAGGGGTGTCCTCGTACTTGTTCAGGGGTGTCCTATGTATAAAAATCGGAAAAATTTTTTTTTTACACTACTCGTAAAAACTTGAGCCGTAGCCCGGGCTACGCCCGTTTACACTACAGGTCCGCCCCTGATGGTATGTATAGCATTTAGCGCGCACCGGGTATTATGTAAGGTGTTATGTGTTCGGGGACCATAACTAGCTCAGAAAAAGTGTAATAATGTTTTTAAAAATATTTTTGTGTTCCAGGTAATGTCCGGTTATATACCGTCCCGTTAAAGTGCTAAGTGATAACGTAAAGTGTCCTTTATGTAACTTCTAGTGACCCTTTCAATTCCCGATACTTAGGAAAGCATACAGAATCATTTTGCCATATTTTTGCAAGTGACTAGCATATTTAAAAGCTGAATTTTGTTTATAGGTGCAGAATTTTTGCAGTTTAAGTGTGTTTTAGGCACTTTCTGGCACTTTAACTATCACCTAGTGACGCAGTTTTATAGTCTTCACTTCCCTACACTCCCTACTAGTGTAGTATTCTGTCTCTGGCTCATACTGGTCTCAAAAACATTGTCTGTCTATATGCTGGCATTGTCAGCATGTATCTGAGTTACCCGCTCACTGTGCTAACTGTGCTTTGTGCATCAAGCTTGTCACTAAAGTTTGTGTGTAATATATGAAGTGATAGTATGAAATGTGATGCATATGTATGTATGTAACAGAAATCAGGAAGCAGTTTAAATTGTCAATTGTAATCAAGCACAGTCATTAAGCACATAATTAAGATTAATTAATCGTACGGTACCTATAATTGTGAGGGTTGTCACATCAGAACCGATCTCGGCATCTTCTGTTACACAAAGATGCCGTTCGGTCTCAAGAATTCCGGCGCGACATACCAGCGCCTGATGGATAAAATTTTCGCTGATGATATTGGAAAACACATCGAGGTCTACATCGATGATCTGGTAATCAAGAGTCCCGAAGAGGACCAAATGCTAAAGGATATTGAGAAAATGTTCAACTCATTGAGAAGCGTGAATATGAAGTTGAATCCTGCCAAATGTTCCTTTGGTATGGAAGAAGGGAAGTTTTTGGGCTTCATAGTCACAAACGGCGGCTTTAAAGTTAACCCAGAGAAGGTTCAAGCAATAGAAGGAATGCCATCGCCAAAAACAATCAAGGAGATGCAATGATTAGCCGGCCGTTTAGCCGCGCTAAATCGTTTCCTATCAAATCACGCTGCAAAGTCATATCCTTTTATCAGCACCTTGTGCAACTGCGTAAAGAAGCAAGAATTTAAGTGGACACCCGAGGCAGAAGCCGCATTCCAGCAGATGAAGGAATGTTTGATAAAGCTCCCTACTCTGACCGCGCCGTATGAGAAGGAACCACTCATACTGTACTTATCTTCTTCGGATAAGGCAGTAGGGTCGGTATTGATGGTAGAAAGAAACGGAGTACAAACTCCAATTTATTATGTCAGTAGGGTGCTTATTGATCCAGAAACGAGGTATTCAACAATGGAAAAGCTGGCACTTGCGCTGCTTCATGCTTCTAGAAGGCTGCGCAGATGCTTTACGGGGCACGTAATCACAGTACTTACCAAATTTCACATCGGAACAATATTGCAAAAACCAAGACGTCTGGGCGGTTAGCAAAATGGGCCATCAAATTGGGGGGCCACAACATTTTGTATAGGCTGCGCCCAGCCATCAAAGGTCAAGTCTTGGCGGATTTCGTCACAGAAGTTCCAGTGGAAAAAATCAAAGATTGCGAGATTGTTGAGACTCCCATGAAAGACACGTCTAATGAGTTGTGGTTTCTATACACTGATGGGGCACCAAATGAGGACGGCGCAGGAGCAGGGTTGCGCCTTGTGAGCCCCGAGAAGCATGAATTTACATACGCCATCAAGTTGGATTTCAAGAACACCAAAAATGAGGCGGAATATGAGGCATTCCTGGCAGGCTTACCTCTCGCCATAAAAATGGGGGCTCAAAATCTACAAGCACATGTCGACTCGCTTTTGATCGCCAGTCAAATCAACGGAATCTATGATGCAAAAGGCGAAGTTATGGCCTTATATTTGGATCAGGCGAAAGAATTGCTTCAGCAATTCAAGTCATACAAGGTAGTTCACATCAATCATTCCGAAAACAAACCAGCAGACGCTTTGAGAAAGCTCGCTTCAACTTCCTTTCAACATCTCGCCAAAGATGTAAGGATTGAAGTACTCAAAAATCCATCAGTCCTGCTGCGCCAGGTAAATGTGATCGAAATAGGGCAGCCATCTTGGATGACCCCTATAATTCAATATCTGCAAGAAGGAATACTCCCAGAGAGCAAAGCAGAGGCAAGGAAGATTCAAAACAAGGCCCTGCATTATGAGATGAGTTGTGGTATTCTATACCGAAAGTCCTTCTTGGGGCCCTTATTGCGCTGTGTGGACCCCCAGGATGCGAATTACTTGATCAGAGAGATTCACGAAGGGATCTGTGGCATCCATGCAGGCCCGCGCATGGTTGTCGTGAAGATTATGAATGCTGGTTATTACTGGCCAGGGATGCATGTCGATGCTCTAAGGGAGTTGCGCAAATGTGACTCATGCCAAAGACACTCCCCGAAAACCCTGCGCCCGAAAAAAGATCTCATTCCTGTATCCACTGCTTGGTCTTTCCAACAGTGGGGAATTGATATGGTGGGACCTTTCCCTGATGCTCCAGGAGCCGTGAAGTTCATAATCGTGGCCGTTGATTATTTTACTAAGTGGGTGGAGGCCAAGGCTCTCGCCTCAACCACGGCAATGATGGTGCGCAAGTTTATCTGGGAGCACATCATTTGCAGATTTGGTCTTCCACTCAAAATCGTCACAGACAACGGTACCAATTTTGCTTCCGAGGATCTTCAAAATTGGATGAAGTAAATGAAGATTGAGCATACCTTCTCCTCCGTTGCACATCCTCAAGGCAATGGTCAAGTGGAAAGTGTCAACAAAAGTATCATCGAGGGGATAAAAGCCCGACTGGGCACAAAGAGAAGAGGCTGGGTAGATGAGCTCCCAAGCATCCTGTGGGCTCACTGAACCATGCCGAAGACAAGCACTGGCGAAACTCCTTTTAGCCTAGTATACGGCTCGGAGGCAGTTATCCCGGCTGAAGTTGGACTCCCCTCACCACGCTTGACAGCAGTCAACACGGTTGATAATGAGGCAGAGCGTCGTCTTGACTTGGATTTGCTAGAAGAGAGGCGCGAAATTGCGCGAATTAAATAAGCCAAGTACAAGACACAACTGGAAAGGTACTACAATGCGAGAGTGCGCATTTGTACCATCGCTCCAGGAGAATATGTCTTCCGAGACAACGAAGCTTCGAACGCTGAGCGCCCAGGAAAGCTAGCACCCAAATGGGAAGGCCTATACTTAATACATGAAGTGCTAGGGAAAGGGGCATACAAATTGCGCACTCTGGATGGATACATTATCCCGCGCACGTGGAATGCGCAACAACTGCGCAAGTGCTATATGTAACTACTTTTGGCCTTGCGCCTTTACTTTCTTATGTTGGCTAAGTGCCTTTACGATTTCTATGTTGGCTAAACGCCCTACTTACTTACGATGTACGTTGGCCTAAGCGCCTATTTCTCGAATCAATGAAAGCATATGCCTTATGTTTTCTTTCATCATAATGACTTATGCGTTACAAATGCATGTTAAACTTTTGATTAGCACGAAAACACTTCAGTAAATTACGAGCTCTTGAGTTACGCCTCCAAGGTCCTCCGCGAGCACAGTGCGAGACCGGCCAGTTACACTCACACAAGAGCCACACTTACATTTATTCGCGCTAACTTAACCAAAGTTTCTAGCAACAGTGCAATAATTGTAACTGGACAAGATAAGCAAACATAAAACATTATATTTAACAAGCGCAGAAGCGCAATGATTACATGCGAAAATAACAAGACATCATCAGTTTAAGTTCAAAATAAGCGCGACCGCGCAACATGTTACATTTAGCATCTAAAACAAACTACAAGATACAAAAGCCTATCTAATCATTCGTGGCCGTCACCATCGTCGTCATGTTTGTCATCAGCATGTTGGTCACCAACACCATCACCATCACCACCATCGCCCCCCAGCTCTTCCTCATCAGATAAGTCAACCATCTCTGGTGGGTCCAGAATAGCCTTAAGATGATGGCACCAGTCATCATGCTCTAAAGCTTTCGTGATCAAGTTCATCACAGGCAGCGCTGGATGATCGTAGGCACTTTCAGCACGTGTCAACTCTGCATTGGCTTCATCAGTCACCAAACAGTGACTTGGGTCAAACTCCTGCCCAAAAATCTCCTCAGCATGCTGCGCACATTCCAGATAACCTACACAGTGACCAACTGTAACAACTATCATTAAAATTAGTAATTAGAATAATAATTAGTCAATAAGGAAACCTTAATTGAGACACCCAAGTAATTCCGCACTAACCCTAAAATTTCCGGAATAATCGGAATCAGGATCAGGGCCCCTAAAACTCAGGGGGGTTAAACCCTATTCGATAATTATCTTAAATTATGCGTTGTATATACTGAATTTCGAATGTTGTTGATTCACCAAGTCTAGTCTATGCCACTGACTAGGCTAATCTACAAGCTAGGCCGCACCTTTACGGACCGTAAGGGTTAGTCCTTACGGACCGTAAGCCTACCAGCTTGCCTTACGGACCGTACGGGTTAGGTCATACGGTCCGTAAGCAACATGAAATTTGGGCTATAAATAGCCGACCTTGGCATTCGACTGTTGGTGTTAAAACGTCGATCGAATTCGTTCTGTACATCGATGTTAGGCTGTTATATCACAAATTAAACACACACGATCACGAAGTGCTGCCGCGGAACAGGGTAATTACTCGATCGCTATTACGATTCAGTTTCCGAGATCAATATATCCAAAGAATGTTTAAGTGCCGCCCACATTGGGTCATACTTTGTCGTTTATCGTTAATTCGATGAATGAGTTTAAGTATTATACTTTGTCGTTTGTCGTTAATTCGATGAATGAGTTTAAGTATCGCACTTTGTCGTTCATTGTGAGAATTTGATCTCGTGAGATATCGTGACTGTTGTATTGATCACTAACCCTGTTTTGTGTGCATTATTGTTGAAATTAGGTTAACAGGGCTAAAATCATATTCTGTCAGTACTAAATCTGCAATGTGAGTTATTCTCTTTTTATCAACTGTTTTACAATACTCCAAATTATTTCCAGAATTATAAATTACAGTGATTAAGTTTATGTAATCACCAAGTTACAGCCGGTATGTGGGGTATTGTGCACTTTACTTGATAATCGTCACCATTGGGGCATCCATTGGGTGATATGACCATAATCACAGACACCATTGGACAGGTGGGCCAATGGGTCGAGTGGTAAAGTACTGTGGGTAGTTGGTTGATATCAGAAACATTGTAAAAGATCTTAACACTGTGAATTATAACAGATGTGTCATTTTCAGCAACTAGAATAATTCGCTCAGCATTTCCCCGCTGATAAAATCTTTTCCAAACATGTTTCAGGTGATCTGCTGTAATTCAGGAAAAATGCAGGGGAAGCATTTCAAGATTAAGATAGTGGCTCAATATAAAATAAAGAAATGTGTTTTATCCAGAAAATCTTACTATTGTAAATTATCAGGGTTTTACCCCGAATTGTGAAATAAAATAATCGGGAAAAGTTTTTAGCTTAAACGATCCTGTAAATAAAATTTCCGCTGCTAAACTCACAATAAACAAAGTACCGCAAGATTTCTGTCCCACGGCTCCTGGAACGGGTCAAACCGGGCCGGGGGCCGTGACACCAACCGCGCGCGAGGCATCGATGAGAGCAGAAACAGTCCCGTCCACTTCCCCAGCATTCAAAATTGAGTTGGCCATCTACACCAAAACAAACAAATGAGAAACTGGCTTTACTAAATAAAACCAAAGTTAAAAAGAGAACAATACCAGCAGTATTCCCCTGCCGCGCATCCATTCAGCCTCCGAGGACAGCGTGTCAACAATACCCTGGACCTCAGCATAGTTGTTCTGTGCCACATTAAGGGCAGATGAACTTATGGCATGCGCCTCCTCGGCCTTTTGTCGGGCTTCCTCAGCAGAAGCAGCCTTCAACCTTTCGGCCTCAAGATCGATCTCCAAGGACTCACTTTTGTCAACCTGCACTCGCAGGCGACACTTCAACTCTGCGATTTCAACGTCCTTGGCAGCCAGATCTTTATCCTTACTGGATACTTGCGCCTTAAGCTCAGCCTGAAAAGGATAAAGGACTTAGATAATTCTATAAGCAGAAAACATGAACAAAAAGATAACGCTTTACGCACCTCAGCTTGCTCCTTAGCAGCTTGCGCATCTTCAACTTTCCCTTTCAACTCCGTAACTTGACCCTCAGAATTGGTAATTTTAGCTCGAGCCGCATACATGCGCTCGTTGTCTTTTGCACAAATCTTCTTCCAATCAGCACGCTCATTCGCTAAAAGGTCCTCAGCAGCACGAAGTTTACCCTTAAGGCCTTCACCGCCCCACTCCTCCGATTTCCTGTCGGATTCAAACTTTGCCTTCTCCTCATCAAAGGCAGCCTTCGACTTTTCAAAATCTTTGATATGTTTTAACAACCGCTCGCGATACTTCTCCCATTCCTCCCGCTCCATAACCATGGTTCGCCACTCACGAAAAATTTGATGGTTAGCAGCACGGGTGTTGGCCTCACCAACAACAGAAGCGTGATACGACCCATTGTGGGTTCGCGCTCTTTGTCAGTTAACCTCACCACGAGGAAAGGATTCCAAGAACCAATCGCGACAAGGAGCGAACTCCAGAAAAGTGTCTTTTTGTCTCAAACCCCATGGCGGTCGGTGCGGAGCATCACCACGAGCCTTCTCGGTATAGGACTTGTAATAAATATCTCCCAAGGTATCCTTGGGACCTATAGGAGAGTGCGGCATTGCGCTTTGACCTCCCGCGCCAGCCTGGCCAACAACAAAACCAGCACTTGCGCCTCCGGCAGCAACAGATTGGTCTTTTTGAGCACCAGAGCCCGATCCCTCACCGGTAGGAGTTACTCTAGCAGTCTGGCGGGAGGCATCAGTCTGCGCAGTTTGCGCCAGCTTCTCAACCTCTGGTTCTTTCTTTCTCTCATGAACGGGCTGGTCAAGCCCTGTGATGTGAACGACCTCCGAACCCTGTGCCTTTTCAGGAAGGGTTGCGACAGTAACCTCCGGCTCCTTGGGCTCAGTAAGAGGCTTGTCAGCAGCTCTTTTTCTCTTCATCTCCTTCTCCTTATCAACAGGCTTCTCGCCAGCCTTTTGCTTCTCCTTCTCAGACTCAGTAGCCTTGAAGGGTTTGATGGTAACCTTGGTGATCTTAGGCCTTTTAAGCGCCGGCTCTGAGGGCTCTGTGATGACAACTCCCTTCTTTTCAGGGGTCTTCTTTTTGGCCTCTGCAAAAATAAAGTGTTAAAAAAGAGTAGACAAAGGAACGTAAAAGTAAGATCCAAGAAGCTAACCAGGAGAAAATCTGTAAAGAGAGCGTAAGTTGCTCTTTTTCAGATCAGGGGGACCCCACCAGGCTTTGGCATTACAGAAGCACCAACCGCAGCCTCCCTACTCCTTTTTCTAATCAGCTTCACAGCAGGGTCTTCCTCCTCCTCCGCTTCTTCTTCGTCCTTTTCTTCTTCATGCGCGAAAGAAGATGGAGTGGTCCCAGCATCAGGGTTGCGAGAACCCGTGCTCCCTGAGCTCCTTGAACCAGCAGCTCCCGTCTTCTTCTCACCTACACGCGATAAACCCTCAAATGAGTCACTAATAATAACGTAATCTTCTAAGTTACTTTGACGAAGGCGGAGGGTACCTTTATCAGCAACACTAGCAGTTGCGCGGCTACTCCCACCCTTTTTACTGGTAACATCAGCATCAAGGGTGATGACCTTCTTCTTCTTTGGCTTCTTCTTATTTTCTTCCGGGTCGATGCCTAAGTCGCGCAGCACACCTGCAAAGATGGTAGACCAGGAACTTAACTCTCCATTGGAAGATCCGACAGACTCCTCGCTGGAAAGATAAACAATCTCTTTCCCAGCAGAGATCAAAACGCGCAGAGGTCGAGGGTTTGGTATATGCACACCTTCAGTTGCAGTAGGTGGATCAACGAAAGCATCAGCAACTGGGTACATAAAATGACCCTTAATCTGGTCATACCAGTATTCTTCTCCAGCCCTAAGTGGGCGCACACCCATAGACCCGCCAAAAGTGGGGAACGCAGCTTGATACAAATGCGCCTCTACACGTTAAATTACACAACTAAACACAAGTTACGAAACAAGAAATCAAAGAAATGGAGAAAATTACTAACCTCTATCGTCGAACTTTAAAATTGGAACGTCCGTGCTATCCGCCGCCCATTGGTCACTCATCCCCGCCGCTACTAAAACGTTTTCACCAAACACTCGGTTTGGGGTGGAAGTAATCTGGAGATACCAATTCTCCTGCTTAGGAATCGACAGATCTTCCTTCGCAATCGGCTCAGACCAGGCGCGGAAGGTCATGGCGATCGCTATCACCTCCTCGCGAATATAAAAGAACTTTGGTTTCCAGTCATGGAAACTCTTGGGAGGGTTCAGAAGTATCTTCTTCGCGCCACCTCGACTGGCGAACGAGTAGAAGCCCATATTCCTGATCAGCTGGTAAAAGACCCTGAATCTTTCAACAGTGGGCTCAATGCCATGAGATCGGCAGAGGAACTCAAAATGTCGAACCCTAACCATCCCAGGAGGACTCATCTGCGAGATATGAAACCCATAAAACTGAAGAATATGGGGCATAAAATTCATCGCCGGCAACCGGAAGTTGCCCTGATGAAAGCAATCTTCAAACAACGTGATGTACCCCGGCGGTGCATCAGCGGCCGTTTGATTCTGACCGGGATACCTGGCATCCCATTCCGGTGGAAACCGGAAACTCCGGACAATCTGCTCGAACAGCCCCAGATCCCACTTGAGGACGGGAACATGACCTTCTTCACCGGGATTGTCTTCATGATGTTCTTCATCCATGAATATGAGTTTAAACTTCGAAAGTTCCGAATTTCTAAAGATGTGATGTAGAATCTTGAAGATCTCCTATCGTGTTCTTCAGCGATTTAAAGATTCAAGGAAATCGAAAGCAAGAGGAGAGAAGACGACAGTAGAAGAGGAAAAAGTGATTTCCTCCCTCATCTCATCGGATATTTATACCCATCGCATTTAATGCGATGGGTAAACGTGCCAAGATCACCACGCGCGTGCCCAATCACAGAACGCTACGTAAGGCGGGATTATCGGAGTGACGGTTACCACGCGCGCGTGGGCCTCACTCGCCTGACGGAAAGCCGAACCGTCAGGGACAACTTGATGACAGCCGTGTCAGCGGTCAACTCAAACGTCGCCATCAACGACATTTGCACCAACCCGCCAGAATTCAAATTTCGAGGGTTTTCCAGCCTAAAGTTACTACAAACTTCATGCAGAAGATACTAAGGCCGCGCACCATTAACAATTGATCAATTACCCTGCACACGTCAACTTAAAGGCAGTGAGTCACCAAGAGCCAACCTGGTAGTCACGCGGCAATAACTAACAAGCAATTATACGCGCGCCGTCAACCAGGATCAAGCAAGCATTAACACTTCTTCTTCTTCTTTTTTTTTTTAAAGTCCAGAGCTCCAACCACTTACTTCGCGCATGGTGCAGCACTGGACTTGGGGGACTTGAAGGGGTATGGTCCCAAAAAGCTGCGCAGACCTTCCTTCAGGTCGCGCGCAGGACCATACTCCTTAATCAACAAGATGTTCAAGCCCAACCTCGCGCGAGCTACTACAGTATTGATTGACCTCGCGTGGGGTCTAAAAAAGAAAGAACATCGATCTCAACACTTAGCTTTCTGGATAAGAGTCTTCAACAGCGACACGTGGCTCCAATCACGGTGCGCCAGCACCGGAAAGCTTCTAGAAGCCACTAACGGTCGACACCGGTGAGACAAGGAGCATATCCGCTACGTTGTCGCCTTCCGGCCCAAGGCCCGTCAGCCCACATCCTCTACACCTCTCCGGCTATAAATAGAGACCTTAGTTCACAGGTTAAACCGTTCTATTCCCTCTACTCTCACTTTTTACTCACTTTAATCTCCTCAAAGCAGATACTTATTCTCACGCCGGAGTCTGGTTAAGAGGGAAACCCCCATATTCCCCTCTTAACAAGCTAACGGTGTTTCTGTTTTGCAGGATTAACCCGTCATTAAGAAGCTCAGGAAACCAAAGAAGATTAACCATTATGGTTGAAACATAAACCAAACTAATTAACACTAAAATTAGTTACGTGTTTCTTCAAACATCCTCTTCTACAATATCTCTCTCCTCCGCTATCCATGGGTATGATTCACTATAACTCCCCACTATCCCCTCTTTTTTCATAAATTAATCATCCACTTTTAAATTGCTTATTATCATACTCGTGAGCTTCGTGGAAAACTCCACGATCATCACCATTCACCAATGAAGGCGATGGTGTTCCACTAGTGATCATGAAGCCACCTCAGCTCCACGAAGCCACACCCTTTGGACTTACATGTAAATTCAAGGGATCACATGAGTGCGTTGCTAATTAATAAAGTACCTTGCTAATCAATAAAATCAAGTAAAACACAACTTGCATTAGACACGTTTAAGGGAATTGAGCGATTTAAGAGGTAGAAAACCAGTGGAGTTGAATCTGAATTTGAGATAACCAGTGTCATCCTCATAGTTTTCATCCATGCAAGTGAGATGGTTTCGAAAATTCTCATGAAACTTATAAAAAAAGGGAGGCGTTGAGTGTTTATAAATCAATGAGCACAACCATCCAAAATTAAATAACTTGGTCAATTTGAGATTTATGTGGTGTGGTATTTGAAATTGTCTATTGAACCTTTATGATTTATTAATTTTAGTTACATTACATATATGTAATATAATTTGGTCTGATGTTATCCGAATTATTCTAAACGCCCATTTATATTTACCCATATGTGCATCAAACATTAACATTACATTAAGAATAATCCATGTATTCCCATTTTGATTATATATCGAATCTATAAGCATTCTTATTTTCAACCAAACACGCCCTAAACATTTTCCTTGATGATTTAAAACTTTTGTATTTATACGTAATTCGGATACAACAAGTTTGGGAAGTATGATATATAGTGTACAACTTCATATTTTAGTACACACAAAAATATAAAATAGAGGATAAACTCCACAATGTCGGTTTTGAAGGAATGTTATCAAAACCCCGATTTCATTTCATGGATTGATCATGTTAAAAGACCTTTTTAAGCAAGCTATCCTCTTGAAGAATAATGGATACTGGAGTATCACCAAAACCATGAGCCTTGGCTAACATGACTTCCTTCATTAGCGAACCAAACTCCTTGCGATCGAGTGTACCTTTTTTTCCAACATCAAATTTCTCAAATAACACGTCATATAGGTTAATAATCTCTTCTTTTGGTTGCAACGCCACGTCCTCATAAGACGAATCATTGGTATCATTTTGGAGTTCATCACGAGACAAAACTCCGTCTTTGTTAGCATCTAACAAGGTAAAGCGTTCGCCGATGATTTTTTCAAAAGCTTCCGAATTCTCGATAAACTTTTCTACCATATGACTATCAATAATTTCAATACTCATATTTGCGAAATTTGAGATTATTTAATTCTAAATAGTTTTATTGTTTTCGTTATTATATAATTAGGGTTTGAGCATTTATTTATATAGATGAAATATGCTCCTCCATTAAAGGACTTCCTTTTAAAATGCTTGAAAGCCCTTTACTTTAGATCACCAAAGGGTTTGATGGTTGTGCGGTTGTTTCGCTATCTAACATCTCCCTTTGCAAAGAAAATGGTCGTCATCTCCTCTTTAAAATTCGTATAAATTTATTCAAAAAAAAATATTTTTTTTCAACCTTAATATTAATAATGATTTAAAGAAATAAGATAATATAATTCTTCTTCTTCTTTTAGTTCCTTTTAAACTGAACTAAAAAGTTAGGGGCTGTTTGGCAACATCTGAATGGTTAAATGCTGAACCAGTAACCAATATCGTAGAAATCGGTTTTAGGCGGCGCCTAGGCGACGATTAGTCGGTCATCGGAGGTCTGCCGCCTGGATTTGGCCAAATCGGCCAATCTAGGCGGTCAAAGTCAAAATTGGCCCAAAATCGCCCAAAATTAGGTCAAATTGAACCAAATCAATCATGTGGAACGCATTCTTACCTTATTTCGAACAAAGATCAATGCAATGAACGGTCAGAATTGGTGGTAGGGTTTGTATTTTACTGTGCGTCGGCAGGGTGAAGGAGGGAGAGGCCGCGTACATGAAGAAAGGATGAGAATTAGGGTTTATTATGTTTAAATATTTAACATTTAACCCCCCACATCTTTACTAGGCTATATTTAGTCCCCAAACTTATAAATTTCTACATAAAAAACATAAACTAATGTTATATATATATAATATATATATATATATAATATATATATATATATATATATATATATATATATAAATTTGAAAAATTATACATTAAAAGTTCATTCCGATTAATCCCTATTAATCCCGATTAATCCCTAGGCGGTACCTTACCGTCCGACTAGCGCCTAGCGCCTTCTACAACATTGCCAGTAAGAGATTTAAACTATTAAGTACTGAACCAGTAAGAGGTCTGAACCATTAAGAGCCTGTATAAATGTCTGACCAATTCAGATTAGAGGTCTTAACCATTGAGACTCTGTATGAATCTTAATCATTCCGACTCTGTATAAATCTTAACCATTCAGACATCTGCTCGTGAAACAAACAGTTTGATCCATTAAGTACTGAACCAGTAAGATGTCTGAACCATTAAGAATCCCATTAAGAGGTAAACAAACAACCCCTTAATGTGTTGAATATTACGACTATGCGGTTACATATTTCCACATGGACACATATGATGCTTTCAAAACCCTACAAATCATCGAACTTGGATTCAACGAGGATTAATAATCAGCTAAAATGACTGTATCATAATATCGAAAATTTCATGTATGACACATCATATTAAGTATATACGTCTCACTAAGGTCATGATAATTGTTATGCAAGAAGTCCAGGAAAAAATGAAAAGAAAACCTCCATATCGTTCGATGACATTTTATTAATAACTAATGACTTTTGATGTTTTATATTCATTCCAATACTACATACTGTAGTATTGAAAGTTTCATATACATCAGTATTTCGCATTAATTTTATATTCCGCAAAGTAACTAAAAACTTTTACTTATTCAGTTACATTTTTTTGAGCGGCAAATTTCTTTTATTTCTTTCGTTTGTGGAACTTGAATCCAATAGCTTCCTCTCCCAAGATGTTTAAAAGCTTTGCCTTTACCAATGAACCATCACCCCATCCCATTGGTAGTTACATTTTATTAACAACGTATATACGTTTTGATGTTTCATATTAACAATCATTCAATACTATGGAACCTTTTGATAAGTGATAACTAATGTTTTCTAACAATACATATATCATACCCCCAAATCCGTACAAAACCTAATTTGGCCAAACAACTCGATTTACTACAACTTCGTTCATTTCTTTAAAAACCAGAATGTTTGTTTGACTTCAAACTACTTAAAACATCTAATTATTGTCACACCTTGCTCGTAGCGGAAACGCAAAGGTGTGATTATGATTGATTTTCATACTATTTGATAGTGTAGACATCTACATGATTAAAAATAAACAAGGATGCCAAACGTGTATATTAATTGAGTTGAAAATACAAGATCAAAGTGTTTTGTTCACAAATATAAACCAAGACTTCATATTTACAAAATGACCTTTAACAAAATATAGATATTTGGAACGAGGCTTTGACACCAATATTCCACACGAGGGCGGGATATATGAGGCAAACCCCCCAGAAGGCATCGTTCTTGTAACTCTTGTCCTTGACTTCCAAACCATGCAATGTTTCTTCTTTCTATGAAATACATGTTAAGAAAAAAGTCAACAATAATGCCAGTTAGTTCATGGGTTATGTTTTAACACAAATAAAACTTTAAACATTTGATACTTGTATAAAATCAGGTATGCGTAGTGTTAATGAAATTCGTTGAACATTAATGTTTAGCTAGAACATTAATATATGTGTCGCCAATAAGCCAGTAACCAAACCTCGACAATGTTTGTAGGATTGTTCTCGGCCCTATTTGAGTCGTTCAGAGAAGTTCGTATCCGAATTAAGAGGCGGAAACTAATAATTCGGTGCTATTGAAGCTGTATTCACTTTAATATTGCTGTATTATTGATCAAATGCACGATTACAAGGTTTGACAGCACTTCGGCAGAGTACCGGAACAAATACACCTTCAACTATGTGTTTTCCGACTATCTAGTTCGCTCATAATACACCCACTATATATAGTATAGTTGGTTCGCTTATATGGCCTTGTCCATATAAGCGATCCTGCTTGAAACTACATAAGCGAACCAAACATTGCCTAATGAGCGAACCTCTCCTAAAATATGACACATGAGCGAACCTAGGCTATGTATACATAAGCGAACCTATACAAATCACTATTTCTAGGTTTCCGTGCCATGTCTGATCGCTTTATCTATAAGACTCGATGTAAGACGTAGTCGACAGACGTAAGTGCACCAACAGACTCCCCCTCGGATGTTGACAGAGTCTTCATAGAGTCTTCGCACATGTCAAACTACAATCTTCATCAGTCGACAATCTGCCTCTGAAATATCTGTCGTTCCAAGAATCCTCGTTCTCTATTTTCATTATCAACAAACTCTTCTCTCTTGAATGTTGATACGATGTCTTCAGACTCCCCCTCTCACACAGCTGGGATCGTAGTCTGGAACTCAAACTTTCACTGGTTCTAAGATTGTAATCTGGCACTTCAACACAGAATCGTCATCTGGTTCAAGGCCTGCACAATCTCTACCGAACCATAAGTTTCTACAAAGATTAAAACTTTTCGACAATTTAGAAACTATGTTGAACCAAAACAATAATGATTTTGCATTCAAGAATTTATAACTGGTTCTTATCAAAACAACTTTACCATCTACACACAAACACTCCCCAAACCAATTCCTCAAGTTTAGCACTTTGAATTTCGAAAATCAGCATCTCAACACCAGTTGTCGAAAATCTTTTTGATTTTTCAAAATTTATGCTAAAACTCACCAAAAATCTTTTTGGATTTAAAAAAAAAAAAAATAGAATGCAGAAAGCAACTATTTACAAACAATATTTTTGTGAATTTGTGCAAGAGGATCATATCAGTTATGAAACATATCACAAACACCGTTAAGCTTGATTACATATTGAGTTCAAAACAATTTACCTAGAATGTCAGTATGTTTGCCCACTTAAATTTTCACACAGATTTCAATTGATTCGAGATACGATATTAATGTTTTAGAGACTTAAACTTAATTGTGTATCACTCCACTTGAATATACTCTCGTATCCGGATCCCAAATATTCAGTCTTACAGGTGAGTATACCACAGATGATATCTGTAAAGGGGTAGATGCGAAACCGTGAGAGCTCAGGTCAGAACTTCCGTTTAGCAGAGAGATGACGGCTCGACTTTTGGTGGGTCCCCTTTAGAGGATCTTTTATTACAACAGCAAAGATTATCAATTTTATTGTTTAATCAGATTGCTGAGGGCGAGCTTATGTTTCAAAGCTTTTAGCAGAAAGTATTATTCGGGGACTAGGTCAGTATTTCCATATAGCAGAAGTCCCAGATTAATACCCCAGATATCACTGAGCATAAAGACCTAGTATCTCAGAATACGGGACCTTTCAAACAAGATTTCGGGGGTTACCCATATATCCAAGAATAGTTACCCACGAATCAAGCAAGTTTGATTTAGGTTTATATCTCGTTTCAATTTATTAAATGTGCGAAAACCTACTGACACATCCACAGTAAGATTGTTTATCACATTTTGACTTTACAATTCTTTAGCATGCTGTGATAGTCCACTGATGTACTATCATTTCCTCTTTTATGCAACAAAAACTCATTTTTCAATTTTAACATGTTTTTGGATTTTTCAAATTTTCTAATGTTTTTGGATTTTCTAATAATTCTTACTCCCCCTAAAATACAAATACATCTAAAGAAAATTGAAAACAAACTATACAGAACATGACAACTGATATCAAAACACTTCAATTCTCCATCCGTTTGACTTAAACAATCAGAACTCCCTCTCACAACAAACTATTTTCCTATAATGATTTCAAAACACTTAAGTTTGTTTTAATCAGAATGGTTTTTTCGGAAAATAAGTTTAGTTGCTTTTACCTTTTGTAAAAATGGGGCAAAATCATCACATTGTTTACCAATTTCATGAATGATAGTTAAGTTAAGTTCAATTTAATGACCTTGATTTAACCACATGTAAGATTTACAACAATCACAACCATACAACCACTTGTAGGTTTTGCAATAAAATCTTTCAAACCTGTTTTTCAACCAATTACCATCTTTTGGTTGAATTCTCAAGGTGCCGATTCCTACTCCTCACTTACAAACCTGGGAGTTCCGGCAAGTCCTGCAAAAACCTCACAAACAAGTTTAGAAAGATGCCGATTCATGATCCACGATACCATCTTGGGATCTCCGGCAAGTCAGGTTTTTATTCTTGAAAAAATATATCCACCCAAGCCTGACCTTCCTTGGGTGTAACCTCATCGTTTTCATCGTTCCTTTCAACCGACTTGTAAACCCATCCTTTGGAAGCATAAAAATCCTTAATGCTTTGGGCCTTACCACTGACCATTTTTTCAAAGATGCGTTTTACATTTCCGTTAAAAGTTTTTTCAACATCAATTTTCTTCTTGTTAGAATAAAATTGATTTGAAATTTCAACTTTTCCGATTTTAGATTTGTAATTTTTAGCATTCAGTGGCGGAAAATTTACATCGTCCACTTTCGGAACTTTTCTTACAATCTCTTTCTCACCATGTGGCTCCTCTGATTTTATGGAATCAGAATCATTACCAGTCTTTTTACCTGAACCTTTTACAACCCATTTCTGATTTGTTGCATTGTCTATTCTTTTGGAAGCACTCTTTGAACATTCTCCTTTTTCATAAGTTGAATTCTCAAAACCTGTGAACTTCCGGGTTGACAATTCAGTTTTTTCAACAATTTTTTCTTTCATTTTTCTTGATACTTCTTGTTTTGGTCGAAATGTCTTTGGACAATCTTTCGCAACATGACCTACAGCTTTACACTGAAAACAAGATCTCTTTTCAACCTTCTTCGGATCTTCCTTCTTCTTCATGTCCTCTAGCTTCTTAGCAAGGAATTCTTGATTCGTCTGATTTCTGAATGATTTTTCTTTTTCAGCTTCTGTTGTTTTTCCTGCAACAAACATTGTTTTTGGTTTATAAACTTTTTCATTTTTATAGTTTTTCTGTGGTACAAAACCAAGACCTTTCTTTTTGTAATTACGATTATGGTTTAGTTTCTTTTGGAAACTATAACCACAATTGTAACCCATTTTCTTGTTGATTCTCTGTTGATCTCTTGAAGTGTATTGTTTGGGTTTACCATTAAGATTTAAATCTTTTATTTCAGAAATATTAATTTCTGTTATTTTGAAAACCTTTTGAATCATTTCAAGTCTGACACTTCTTATTGGAAAACTCTCGTCAGAATATAATTTGTCAGAACCTTTCAAAGTATATGCCACTTTGACTGATTCATCATTCAAATTAGATTTCGAAAGTAAAAAATCTTTATCATAAACCCGTTTGTCCTTTTTGACTGTTGGCTTTGACACACTGGACCCAGACTTTGACTCGGGTTTTGACTTCGGTTTTGATTCCTCATTGTCATCCGTGTCTAACACCTGATCGACCATACTTTTTATCAACTTTGACTCATGATCAGTGTCTGATGACGTATATGTGACATCAATACTTTCTGGTAAATTATCCGACGACCCAGACTCCCATTTCAAATTGATCGCTTTATTGACTCTTTCTGAATTTGGGTTTCGAGGTGAATATCCATTTTCGACCGGGGGCGGACATCTATTGTAGGATACACTCGGTTTCTTACCAGAAGCTTTCAACTTTTCTTCAACATTTGTCACACACTTTTCTTCATCCGATGTCTGCTCTTCTTTGAACGTCTTCAAATCTTTCACCACCGGATAAATCCTGTCAACCACAAAAGTAGAACATGAGTAACTATCTAATAATTTCTTAATTTTCTCAGTTTCTATCTTTTGTGTGGCCAACTCAAGCTCGAGATCTGCACATTTCTTTATGTTAAAGTTCGCCGTATCAAGCTGTCTCAGATAAGCTATCTTCAAAGTATTCATAGCTTCAGCTTGTTCACCATCAGAATCTGTATATTTATTGATTTCTCTGTTCATAGTATCATACGATTCTTTCAACTTGTGAATATTGTGCAGCAGCTCATTGTTCTGCTTAATCAGCGAATCACAGTTCATGCACTTTTCTTGGACCATGACCGGTTCAGCATCCACTTTAACCTCAAACTCAGGAACCTCTTTCACTGTCCTGCTTGATTGTAAAAATTCAGCTCTTCTCATTTTTTCAGCTTTAGCTTCTTCCTTCAATCTCTCTTCCTCTTCTGCCTCTTCTCTGTTCCTTCTTCGTTTTTCTTCAGCAGCTTCCATGACTTTTCTGCACCTTTCTGCACATTTCAAATCATAAGCATTAGCAAAGAAAGCATGAGAAATGTTTTTGGACATCTCTTTGGTCATGAGATCTTGATCTGGACAAAAATCATCCCAAGTAAAACCTTCAGTCAACTTCTCATCATCTTGCTAAGCCAAACACACTTTGCTGTCTTTCGGAAGATATTTTTCCCAGGTAAAATTATCATATTTTCCCTGACTAACAACACATGTTCTTTTTGAATTATCCATCACATCTCTTCCATGAGCAGTTTGTGCCTGTTGCTGTGCTGGTGGTGTGATTTGATGATAAATGGCCTTCTTGTGATAGTCATTGTTTCCGAAAGGATTCTGGGCACCGGTAGCTTCACGGTTTTTGCACTCCCTCTTGAAATGCCCCTTTTCTCTACAACGAAAACACGTAACTTTAGATTTATCAAAACCCAAAGCTGAAACGTTTGCATCACGAAAATCATCACGGCCGGTAATTTGTTTAAACTTTTCAGCACGTCTCATCACACTCGCCATACACCATTTAATATCCATCAATTCCATTTCCTCAGCATCGATTTGATCGTAATCCTCTTTTGTGAGCATTGGATTACCGATCTTTCCTGCAACAAAACAACTATAAGACTCTAAAATCATCCCTAACAAAGATATTTATTTTTTGAAATATCTTCAGTGTAGTCTTGATCATTTTCAAGGCTTAACACAATGTTACACTGAAGTTTTCTACCATTCTTTGTTACAGAGATGTTAGGATCAAAAGATGAAAATCTTGTGCTGTTGCTTGATCCTTGAGATGCCGTCTTCTCAGGAGAATCTTTAACACTGTAAGCAGTTTCGATCTTAGGAGAATACTTTGTTGAATCAGTAACACCATGCTTGTAGTACAAACTGATATCCTGTTCTCCATCGTAATTCTTCATTCTAGCAATCTTTCTCTGCTCCATCTCTTGAGCTTCCAGATGCTTTGTGAAGTCTCCTAGTGTCATCTTTTTATATTCTGCTTTGTTGGACTTCAGCATCATCAAAAATGTTCCCCATGTTTCATATGGAAGCGCATCTGCAAGTTTTTCAATTAACTCATCAGTATCTTTCTTAATACCTAACTTTGTCATATTTCTCACCAAGTTACAATATCTATCAATAATTTGCTTGGTGTTTTCATTTTTCAATCCCCGAAACAAATCAAATTCTTTCTTCATGAGAGACATTTTGTTCTTTAACATATCATCACTTCCCGTAAATTTTGCTTCCAACTCTGTCCAGATCGAATATGCAGTTCCATCATGTTGAAGCAATATCAAAATATCTTCTTTTATCGCTTGCTGAAGTAGACTCACCATCAATTTCTCATCACGATATTTCTTTTTATCTGCTGTACTCATCTCTCTAAGTGTTAGCGGAGTACCATTCACAGCATCGTTCTTTGTGGGTTTAACATATGGTTCCTCGGTGTGTTCCCACGCATCAAGATGATACGCCTCGACCCAATTTCCAAAACGTTCAGACCACACGTTGTAATCGTCAATATCCATGAGTTTTGGTGGTTTCTGAGACGTTCCGGTTTCGTTTTCAATCAAAGCACTCTGAGTAATCGAGGCCGGGGTTGCAAAAGCATTATAAAATTCAGTATCCATCATTCACAATTTTCAAAATTAGTCAAACTGTTCAAATAAGCGAAGTGTCTCAAAAGCGGATCTTTTAGACTGATCAGATAAGCGAACCAAACTAAGTGTCGTTTAAGCTAACCAGACAAACTATTGTATGAGCGAACCAGGTGAACTGATCAATAAGCGAACCAGCAGACTTGTTCAGATAAGCGGACCAGCAGACTTGATCATATAAGCGGACCAGCAGATTTGATCATATAAGCGGACCAAACAACTAAACCTTTCGAGCGAACCGTCAAACAAGCAGACCTGATGAGCTGACAAATGAGCGGACCAATGAATTTACCGAATAAGCGGACCAGTCAATGTCCGTTCGAGCGGACCAGAAGCTGTTCGTTCGAGCGGACCAGGATGCTGATGTCACTTTTTGAGCGGAACCGTATAAGCGAACCCCCTAAAAATCAACTTTCTAGATCGATTTTAGTTCTGAAAACTTCAAGGGTTTGTTAGTTCATGATTCCGAGTGCACTGTGTGATTTTGAGCTTGTTTTACCGTGAAAATTTTTGAAAAAGTGAAGAAAGTGTAGAAAATCAGAAGAAATGCAACTAAAATGGCAAGAACTCCTCCTCCTGAGCTCTGATACCAATTGTAGGATCGTTCTCGGCCCTATTTGAGTCATTCAGAGAAGTTCGTATCCGAATTAAGAGGCGGAAACTAATAATTCGGTGCTATTGAAGCTGTATTCACTTTAATATTGCTGTATTATTGATCAAATGCACGATTACAAGGTTTGACAGCACTTCGGCAGAGTACCGGAACAAATACACCTTCAACTATGTGTTTTCCGACTATCTAGTTCGCTCATAATACACCCACTATATATAGTATAGTTGGTTCGCTTATATGGCCTTGTCCGTATAAGCGATCCTGCTTGAAACTACATAAGCGAACCAAACATTGCCTAATGAGCGAACCTCTCCTAAAATATGACACATGAGCGAACCTAGGCTATGTATACATAAGCGAACCTATACAAATCACTATTTCTAGGTTTCCGTGCCATGTCTGATCGCTTTATCTATAAGACTCAATGTAAGACGTAGTCGACAGACGTAAGTGCACCAACAATGTTATCCGTTGTTACCAACAATGTTCGTTTCCGTCGTACCAGGCCACTAATTCCTAGTGATACGTGACTAGTAGGACACAAAAGCACTCTTCAGGGTCTAACAGACCAAGAGTGGAGCATGCCTAGACTCGATAGATTTATCCCAATGTTCCTCGATCTGAAATGTTGACTAATGGTTACCGCTAGTGTACACGCTTATGTGCATGTGATCTAGTTGATTTCACTCCCTAACTACTATATCATTGTGTAACCTGTAACTCCCCTAGAAGTTTTAAAATGTAAAAACAGTTAAAGGAGGGGCCGTGAAACTCACAGCTTGCGTCCGTGCTACAATGCTAGCAATCCGATGTTCCTGTTTTGTGTCCGACCTATTAGTGGCCTAATTTCGTTAAGGCACTTAGGTCTACTTCTTTGTTCATGTACAAATCTTTCACCATAAACCTTGTTAAGACTTGACCTTGTTTTGTTTGTTTGTTTAGACGCGTTGGTGATTGATTATCCGAATGATCATATGTGTAAGTATCTACATACATTCTATCCTTGCTTGAGTATGTCCTGGGCCTAGCCCCTTGTATGACCTCGTGTCCCACACGATTGCTTTGTTTAGTGAAATAATATATTTTATTCTAGAAATATATTCTTATATCGTATGTCATGATTTCACCAATTTAATGATTAACACAAAATATTTTATTCTTAAAAATAAATATATATTTCCTTGTTCGATGTTGGTTAAAAATAAAATTTTTAACATTATCTTGTATATGTATACATATATGTGTACTTGTCCAATCCATGTATTTGTTATGTATTGGTACGTACACGTGTACCCATGTATATATACTTATTTATATACTTCTGAACTAGGTACTTGTGTCGTATTTATTCATAAATATATACTTGTATTTCTTGAATTAGTCCACACTTAGTCTTTTGTAGGTTTTTCCAAAAAATGTATTTTAAGAAATACGTTTCTATATTCTTCCAAAAATAACATATTTTTGGTGATCGCTCGTAAAAATATATATTTCTTATACGTCGTTGAAATTATATATTTTCGTTATTTGTTGATACGTGGTTGAAACCGATGCTTTATCGTGTTTAAGTTTATGTTTTTACATAACTTTTAGTTAAGAATGGCCTACTTTTGATTAGAATTGTATTTTGCAGGTCTATTGGAGTTTAAGGAGCTATTCGGGAGCTATACGGAGCATCGGGAGCAAATGGGATCAACCAGGAATGCGAAACGAGCAAAACAGGAAACAACACTCTACAAAGGGTTGTCGGCGACGCACTCGCGTCAATGGAAATCGAGTAGACAGCAGGATAGAGCGTCAACAGATTTTTTCACTTTCTAGGCGGCGTCGGCGACGCCTCTTCCTGGTGGCCGATGGGGATTTTTCTTGTTTTACGAGTTTTGACGACTTAAAACCCATTTTTGGGTCATTTGAGGGGAGTTAGGCATTATTTCAGTTTTGAACTTCATCTTGGAGCCAAGAACACCTAGAACATCATCCTCAACCATTTTCCAATCCATCTAATCATCCGAATCACACTCACCAATCCTAATCCTAACCTACCATCATCCGTTCACTTTCACCATCCATCCCAAACCCTAGCCATCATCACCATCATCCTCAAGGCTTCAAGATCTCCGTGTTCGAGCTTCAATCATCCGGTATATGTGTTCCGTTCACCATGAGCAGCTAATCTCTTTGGGTTTCACCCTGATGTTGATTTTTGTAAGATTTCTAGGGTTTATACATATATGTTTAGTTGATTTTGTGACAAGTTGTGTTTAAAGTATTTGAAACTTTTGATAATTGTCTTGCATTTGTTTCGAATCGTAAATTGTCGAGTGATTATAAAATTTGACTTTGCGAAATGTTGATGTGCAATTATGCCTTATCTTAAGTTAGGATTTACATGTTCTTGGTAAAGAAGCGCATCGCGGTACGTTCTTTGTAACGTTGATAGCCTTTGGCACCTAAGCCACGTGACACTAAATCTGTTAATCGATTAATTCAACTAAATCAATTTAAACCGTGTAGAAGCCCTAGGTCTTGCGATTATCGAACCAAGTGTGAACCTTGTTATCCATTATTGTTTAAAACCATTAAACATTTTTTCGTGTAATCACAAGCATTCAAGTTTTAGTACTTAATCACTTTAACATTAAACTTGTCGGTTTAATTCGACATATCTTTCCAAACAAACAAATTAATCAATTTCATAGCAAGCTTCAAAAGAAGTGGAACAATATCAACAAACAATCACGTCCATACGCAAACCACAAACTCTTCGTGGTTCGACCCCTTACTACTACTAACACATTGTTAAGGGTAATTTGGGACTATAAATATTATCTTTGACCGGAGCGCGACACTCCGATCACTTGTTGAAATTATGTATATTTCACCGAGCATTGTTAATATATTCTTTGTTCAATAAATATATGTATGTTTATAACTCTTCCGATTGTCCGATACCATTGCCATGTTTTGTCCATGAATCTCATGTTCCTTGTGGATATGTGTATGTATATATGTATACTTTGCCATCTTTTGTCCCATGCTCTTGTAGGTATAAATACTTTGTATATGTTTAAAGATATTTTCCTATCTCATACTACCATATACATGTACACACAAAATATATACACATTGTCATAGTTTGCTATATATATATACTAGGTTAGAACCCCGTGTATTACACGGGTAGAATAAATCATCGATATGACTGCTATAGATGGTCCAATACTAAATAAACGAGTATCTCCTCTAGATGGAAGAAGATTCTCTTTGAAAAGTAATTTGGTACCATCTGCTAGAGCTTGAAGAATTCCCAATGTAATTTTATATACTAAATTAAAACAATTATTTTTTAAAAAACTCATTTATTACACTGGTTGAACAAATGTAGTTTTATATATTAAATAATAAAAAAATTATATCTCTAAGAACCCAATAATGTTAAAATTAGTGCAATTTCACTTTTGCCCTCTGAGCGTCCACACATATACATTATATGCGCATACCGCAAACGGGGCGAATCTATACTATGTAATAAAAAAAGGTTATATCTTTAAAAACACCATGTATTACACGGGTTAAATAAATGTAATTTGTATAGTAAATAATATGCTATTGGATTCGTTTAAAAAAGCGTAAATTTGGTTCGGTTTAATTCGAATCAAGTCATAAACTTGGTTAAGTTTAATTCGAATTGATTAGAACCCCAGTTTGAAAAATCAAAAACAGAATTATATTATAAGCTTCTCTTCCTAATTAGTGTTTTTAAAGTTTGATCTAATGTCTAATAAGTTATTCTGTATATTTTGTTTGTATTTTAAATTTTTTTATGAACGTATTATTGTTTTTTTTAAATTTAAAATTATAGTTTTGTGTTATTATTTAAAAAATCTTTAATTTATAATTTAAATTTGAAGATAATATATTATTAGATTAAATAGAATGATTCTATCCGACATTCAAAGTAAGATAAGATTTAATATTAATTGATTATTTATTATTTAATTAATTGATATAAGATAAGTATGAAAATGCAGGAAATTAAAATGTAGACGCCTTCAATGAGTGACACGTGTCCCAAAGTTGGTTTCTTATATTATATATATATATAATATATATATATAGGGGAAAGATAAATCGAAAACCCATGTGAATTGAGAAAACCCAAATAAACCCTATGTAACATTTTATTTTTTTCTAAAAAAATAGGGAATGTAATATAAATGTATGCGGACCTATTTACGAAAAAAAATGAAAAAAACGCTTACTAGTTTTTTTTTTTAAAAAAAAATGTTGAAAATTTGCATGTTACATTTTTTTTGGACATATATATTATGTAACCTGAAATTTTTAACATTAAAAAAAAAACTACATGGTGTTTTTTTGTGTTTCTTTTTTTAAAATGTTCAAATAAATGTATATTACATTTTTTTTTAGAAATGTTTCTTGAGTTTACATGGGGTTTTACAAAGGTTGTCTGAGTTTTCTCAACTCAAGTGGGTTTTCGATTTATCATTCCCATATATATATATATATATATATATATATATATATATATATATATATATATATATATATATACATAGTGGAGAGTTTAAATGAGAAGAAATTTTTTGTAAGAAGAAAAAAGAAGAAATTTCAACCAATAAGAATGCTTTATTTTTACTTCATTTAATATAAGTATTAATGTTACTATAAGGGTACATTGGTAAATCTACATATGTCATTAATTTGTAGTCTTCCTCTTTAATAGCTAACTACATTAAATAATTTGTAACTTATCCTCAAAATATATATTTTTTCAAAAAAAAAAAAAAATAATTTAAAGTGTAGGATAAATTACGAGTTGTGTAGGATAAATTTCAAAGTGTAGGATGAATTTCGAAATATGTAGGATAACTTTTGATGTGTGTAGGCAAAAAAAGTTAGTGTGGAGGATAATTGTCTTTATAACTAATTAATTAGTCAAAAATGATAATAAATGAGATAAGTGAAAAACTATTTAATGTTTTACAAAATTACCCTTTGTTCTTTTTCTTCTCAATTAAATTTTCTTCTCAAATAAACCTTCTTCTATATATATATATATATATATATATATATATATATATATATATATATATATATATATATATATATATATATATATATATATATATATATATAGGGCCAGGATCATTTCAGAACCATAAATATTTACAGAACTCGCAGAACTCCTAATAAACAATCTTTTTATTTATATATTTTTATGTTTAGGATAATTTTATCATTTATTATGTGTATTTTTATGATTACATACATGTTAAGAGTAATTTTATCATTTTTATATGTAATTTTATAATTACACATATGTAAACTAGTTTTTTTACATATATGTAATTAGTTATGACACATATATATAATTTTGGCAATTAAACATATGTAAACTACTTTTAACATGTATGTAATCAAAGAAATACATATAATAGATGATAAAAAGATCCTAAATACAAAAACTTATATATAAAATGATTGTTTATTAGGAGTTCTGAAAGTTCTGTAGTTATTTAGAGTTCTGAAATGAACTCAACCATATATATATATATATATATATATATATATATATATATATATATATTAATACCTATTTTAGTATGATGAAAACCTTATTTATATTAACTTACATTTTTTCACCAAAATTTTCATATAATCATGATTAGTGACACTAATCCACTTTTATCTTATAAATCCTTGGTTAATCATGTTTAAATCAAAACTTATATTTTTAGAAATTTTGGAATGGTGTCCCCTAAAAAGCCAATATTTCCCTTTATTTATTAACATTAACAAGTTCCTCTAATCATCATCATAGACAATTTCAACTTATCATCAACCAACTTTTATATTTTTCAATAACATCAAAGATATAAAATTTATATAATAAACACTAAATCTTTTAAAACCACTTTCCATGTTCATCCAACTTTTAAAACAAGTTTATACCAACAATCTTTTATACACTTTTAAAAACCCAAAATTATAAACATGAAACGTATATAAACCTTATAAACTTTAAAACACTTTAACATAAACTTACAAGATCATCAAGTTCATCAACACATATTCTACTTCGTATATCATGTTAGATCCATATTTATCATCAACTTTGCATGTTCATCTTGTTTCTTAACATGATCATTAAAACATATTACTTGTACATTATGTTAAATCTACCAAAATCTTGCATGTTAATCATGTATTTAAGCTTCATCAACTTTAAGATCAACACAAAAATCATTAATATTGTTTAGATTATGCCGGTTACTTTAAGATTTCAAGTATATTTTAACAAGGTTTCTTGATGATCAACTTGTACTTTTGAGATCTATATCTAATAACAAGTAAAATGGAAGGTGGTAAACACTTACAACTAGCACAAGGCTAGGGAAGATTTCTTGAAGAAAAGAAGGAAGATAAGAGCTCCAACAATGTGCAAGACAAGATTCTTGAATGATCTCTAAGCTTGCACCACCTTAAAAACCTTAGAATATATTGTAGGAAGTTTGAAAATAAGGAGGGATGTGAATGCCGTAAATAGAGAGAGAGAGAGAGAGAGAGAGAGAGAGAGAGAGAGAGAGAGAGAGAGAGAGAGTGCGTGTGTGTGTGTGTGTGTGTGTTAGGGGAGTTGTGTTTGTTTTTTCTTTGCAAATGAAAAGTGTAGGATAAGGTTTGGGTCTTGAGATCTTATATAGGTCAAAGAGATCTTCTCATGCCATTGTTTCCATTTTTCATAAGCTTGTAACCAGTTATGTGGAAATTGTAACTTTTATAGCTCGGATTTGACAATTTAGTGCTTGTATATTTTTCCAGAAAATTATAACATGTAAACTTGTTCCCACTTAGGGTTTTGTTTATATATTCTATTGGACATGATGTAATGTCTTTTGTGTAACATTTCAGGGTGTACCAGAACTGCCCTGACATGAATAGTGTAACCGTAAAATCTACCAATCCGAATCTGTTTTCATCATACGTGACACAACGAATACGATAATGTGATATGCAAATGTAAATGCATTTTCTGGATATTGATAGACTTATGAGACTCATTTATAATGAAATTAAGTCTAATGCACGTAATTGTATATTTAAACAATGATTTAGTTATACAGAATTACCTGTTATTTTGCCATTTGTCATAATTATACACTAATCTTCCAATTTCTACCTATAAACCATACATTATGGGTTTGAGTCTTAGATTCTTACCAAGGTTGTTGATGATAAACACGCTGAAGTAGATGATGGTTATAGTGACCCCTCTCTTATATTTTGCTGATTGCCGCCAGATATACCCATAATATTCACTGATCTTTGGTGATGTATAACTCTCAAGACTTCGACCACACACAAACACGCTAGAAGGAGATCTAAATTTGGCAGTGATTTGTGATCACCGAAGCTCATATGGGTTATGAGTATATATTCAAGTTTCAGTTTTAACAGTAACAAGCCTACTTCAAGGTTTGGCATCGGTTTCACCGTTTTTTTGGGGTGTTCTTGATGTTGTGGTAGTAATCATTGAAGGCGTTGAGGAAGGTATTTATTTCATGCCACTTTGACGAGAGACTATCATTCTTCCGATAGAACTCTCGTTTCAATGTTTCATTATAAAGATCATTTATTTGAGCCCAAAAATCGTCTTGGTGTTGATTTGTACCTATTTAAAAAATAACATATTAGAAAAATATATATAACACAAATAAACACTATATATTTTTTTCTTTAAAAAATAAAATAAAAGTATCGATAATCGGGTTCTCCGATATGTGTATCCAAAATTTTGTTAAAACTACTTCTTCATCGAATGTCCCTTTTATCGCAACTAGGTCAGCGGCTTGGGCCTTCTCCTCTTAGGTTTTCTTTTTGTGGCTTCTCTTTTTAACCTTTTGATCCGACGGTTCAATGTTATCTAATGGTTAGGTTTCCGGCTCGGAGTTGGGTGTAGGGTCCGTTTGGGATATAGGAACGAGTTGTTGGTGAGGGATGTCTGGTAGTGGAAATTGAGACGGGATATAGGGGATGCTGCTCAAAAGGATATGATGTTCCAACCATAAATCAAGCGACCTCATGGTTGAATATAGTGAGAACCAGTTGCGGCTACGTGGGTCTTGACGATAGCAGTGGCGACAATTACTCAGAAGGCGAGTCACACGATGGAACAGACTCGGATCCAATAGGATCTGGTGGTTTACGAGGGAACTAGGGTCAGGATTTGGTTTAATCTGGTGGTGGTTGGAGTTTCTAACTAAAATTGATTCTCCGACGAAGGTTCTGATCATCAGTTCACTAGTATGTTTCCTCTCAATCTAGAAAGGCCACCCGCATGTCCAGATTGATCGGTTTTATTAAATGTATCGACAAGAATGGTGACCGTTTGACGTCTGTTGACTAGGTCCGAGAACCGAATATCTAGATTCGATGGGATATGGTATGTTAGACATATTATGAACATAATTCTTATATTTATTTAGGATATGTAATATTTATGTATATGGATGTAACGATGTAACTCGAAGATTGAACCGGTATGTCGTTTGGTTGACCTTCACTCGAATGGCGGTTATTCCCGCCATAATTCAACCAAAACCCATAACCGCTTCATGACTATATGTATATATATTGGTTTTCGGGAATTGTTCTTGGCACCAAGACAATTTCAACCGCCAAATTGTCCATCATTCAATATTTACAAACAACATACAAAACCCAATTGTTCATCATTAAACCAATGAATGTTGATGCTTCCGCTAGTTATGGTTCTGATGTCTATCAAAGTGGTATCAGAGCACTAGGTTCTTCTGATCTTAGGGCTACCTCTACAACATTTCCATGCCAACACTGTGCAGATGAAAGAAGGGAAATAAAGTGGTTGATGAAGCGGTGTTATTACTGTAACAATCCAGGCCATCAAATATCAAACTGCAAGAAGAAAGAAGATGATGAAGAATCCCAACTAATTCGTCTCGCTATTAATACCGGAGTGCAACGACAGAATGACGAAGATGAAGTTTACAGAAGCGGTTAGAAACAAGAGTATCTGGTGGCCGGAACCGACGGAGCTTTTTGGTCGGAAATGTGGTATGTTAGTAAAACTCTAAAACACCAGTTTTCTGGAAATCTAGATATGTTCAAGCGCATTAAATGCATGACTAATGTTGAAACGAACACGGGTGAAAATCAATTCTATTTCATTAGAGGAATAGGTGTTGTTGATGTTATGTCTGGGACGGAGAATATCCGTGTTCAAAGTATGTTTTACACACAAGACATAGACAGAAACATTCTAAGTTATGATCAATTAATAACACAAGGGTTCACGGTGAAGTTCACCGGAGACAAGTGTTGTCACACCCCGATTTCCACGTGTCTCACCGGTGGGCCCGGTGGGGGATTACCGTGACGTAGTCGGCAACATTATAGTCAAACCACACAATATATATGAATGCACATCGGAAGTATAAAGATAATATATTTCAACATTAAGTGTAATATCAATGTATCACCATTGTTGAAATAATAATCCACAGGGGATCAAATAGAAATAACAAAAGTATTGTTCAACAGACTTCAGGCATCTTAAGCTTGCGAGACTTCTAGTGATGCTAAGGAGAAATCCCGCCAATTACGCATAGTACCTGCATTTAGTCTTTTTGGGGGAAAATACGTCAGTTTACACTGGTAAATACATTCAACTGACTCATTTTGGAAAATGATTGAAAATTTGTTTGAATGCACATGACACAAAATAACTTTGATTAAAATGCACAGAGGCAAGATTAACCTTTTTATAACTTGGGAAAATTATTTAATATTATAATCTCGTGAACGAATTACATGTTCCTTATGCGTCCAGTAGCCCGGATCTAGTCTGGGTTAAAGATCAATAGACACACCACACAGCATATAACACCGTGGCGGGTAACCAACGGCTTTGCTTTTATAAATATGGACATAATGCCGGGTGTACGCCTACACCCGAATGTCAAGGTCGTGGCCATTTCGTAAAATGCTGCCAAGGATATCCGGGACACGGTCATTAACCCCCCAAAGGCTTTTAAGTAACAAGACTGTTTTAACGAGCCGATCAAATTTATTACCCACTCAACGTGGGGGATTTGATGCCCGATCAAGCGGTATGTTATATACCGTAGCTCAAGCCCGTATAACGGAAAATAAGTTAAAAGTAATTACCTTTGCAAGTATAATCCTTAATTGAATAAATCACAGATAGCTTTTACTGGTCTCCTATTCTAGAACGAAGGTTTTAAAATAACCTATTAGAATCCTAACGGGTCTTTATATTTGCCGTAGCTTAGACCGGTCAGTTTCAAAGTATAGTTACGGTTTAATCGCGTGAAAGGCGAAAACCGTGAATGGAGTGTGATTTTGACCCAACAAGTTTGAAGACTTGTTTTATATGGGTATAATATTCATACTCTAGATTTTGGGGTCCAAACAATAAGGTTTGACCCGTTTCGGCTAATTCATGTAAACTAGTTACATAAGCCGAACCGTGCGCGCAAAAGGCGCAACGGGTAACCGTAGGAGTCCTACACTGTTTTCCTAAGTCAACATGCCTTAAAGAGGTTGTGGTATCAGTAGGATACCTTCCATAATGCCCGTAACGAGTTTAAGTTCATATTATGCCCTGTAGGGGTATTTTGGTCTTTTTAAAGATCATAAAAGAGGTTTTAGAGTTCTACAGGAAATCTGAGTTTCCCGAACAGTTTATAAAGTCTAAAATACTTTATTTATTATTTAAAATCAGTAGCAACTGGAATCGGGTCAAAAGACCTTGTAGAACTCAAGTTATGGCCGAAAAGGGTATATTCGGTATTTACCGAACCGTTGCCATAACCGCAGGTTATGAGCAGGTTAAAAATAATTAAAAATCTTTAAAAATCCCAAAATATTATTTTACAACAGTGAGCAAAAGGTTTGGTGTCGAAATCCGGGTTTAGATAGGCGTTATGCTAATTGCGCTATTTAATTACTAAAGTTTCGCAATTTGCGCTAATTAACATAACTCATATTCTGGACCTCGGATTGACGCGAAATTTTAGGGACATGCTTAGAAATCAGTAACCAAGGTTACGATCCTTTCACATGTCCGAAATTCTCGTTTTAATTTAAAAAGGGCGTTACGGTTAACTTTTAAGCATTTAACGGAAATGTGCAAAAGACTCGGACAAACAACGAACCGGTCACAGAGGTTTATACCATCATGTAACCTGGTCCTAAGAGAGTCCTAAGGCATATCTAAATCAAACTTTAACGGGTCAGAACTGGAGTCAATGCAAAAGTCAAACTTTTGCGACTTTCGGCTCCGAACCTGGTCTAAACAGAAAATGGTCGGATCAAACAAGCTTAGACTAGTTTATATACTTATTATCATGTTTTATGAGTGTTCAAACAGGTCACATATCATCTACATTACAGATTATGCAAGAAATCGCAAAATGACATTTCTGTTGACTTTTTCTAAGCACGTTTGACTCGATATTTGAACTAGTTAGAGTGGGAATCAGAGGGTGCCCTTTTAGGGGGTTAATGCCCACATGATTACCATCATATAACTATCTTTGATTCGACAAACCACTGGACCATTCGTGATTTATCGCAAAGTCAATCGTTAATTACGACGGATTGACTTTTAGGCTAAAACTATGGAAAAATGAAACCACAAAGGGTTAGGCAACTTACAGAAGCTTGGTGCACGACTGAGAATGATAGAGGAAAGCTTGAGAGCTCCAGGAATGATCAGAAGGCAAGTTTTGAGGTGTGTTTCACTTATGCACAATGCATTGGCTTTTATAGTGAAAAATGAGGCTTAGGATCATCACAACTCATCCTACAAAGCATCATGGATGTCCAGCAGGTGGCCCTGGGTGCTAGGAGGCAAGTAGAGGGCGCCCATGCTTCATTTATTGCCCTTTTGATCGTTCACAACTTCAAACAGCAAGTCTGTCCAAGAATTCTGCATCTGGGACTCTCACGCGGCCCGCATGAGAGATCAGGCAACTTTTACGCGGGCCGCCTGAATCCTCAAGTCAGAACGCGTGTTTACAGGTGGCTCGCAGCCCGCATCAACTCATGCATAACCTTTACGCGGCCCGCATTAGACTTGATTTTCAAGATTTCTAAATCTTTTATAATCATTGACCAAATCTTTGTAATTAATAACCTAACCTTTCGGTTTCGAAGGGGTAACTTTGCGATTTGGCCCTCGATTATTTACCGTTAAGGGCCTCGTGCCTTTTACCCGCGCTGTTAAGTCCCCGGTTAGTTTAATTACTATCCGAAAAGCCTTAACTTTCATTGTTGACGCTTTTAACCCTTCTCGTACGAATTTGATCATAACTTTCTCGTTTTAAAACGGAATTTCGCGAAATTTATATAATATATTCTAGTGAGCGTATTTTACTGTTACAAAGCCTAGGGTTCGTCAAAGGGTCACTCAGAGGTATAATTAAACATGTTGACACAGTTAACCCCTGCAGCTTGTAATCTCTCACTTTCTTCCGCGTTTCGCTTCCGTACGATCCATGATTTATTCGTTTGAAGGTATGAGCATCGTTTAGGGTTACTATACAGTATATTTACCCTTTGTTGACATTTATAACCCTTGAATTTACATACTTTCAAGGTTTGTCAACTTTAGTCCTTTATTTATTATTTAATGCCACGTGTAAACTAATGACACGTGTTAACACATTATTGGACACAAAATTTCGAGGTGTTACATCCTCACCCCCTTAAAATAAATCTCGACCCGAGATTTACTCAAACAAATAAGGGTATTTTTCTTTCATCGTGGATTCAACCTCCCACGTGAATTCGGGACCTCTACGGGCATCCCACTTGACCTTTACTATAGGTACATGCTTCCTTCAAAGCTTCTTTACCTGTCGATCTTCAATCGACAAAGGCTTCTCCACAAATTTCAAGCTCTCATCTATATGCACATCTGTGTGTGGGATCACTAATGATTCATCAGCGAAGCACTTCTTTAGATTGCAGATGTGGAACACATTGTGAATTCCATTGAGCTCCTCCGGTAAGTTTAGCTTATAGGCAACTGACCCGACCCGTTCGATAACCTCGAAAGGTCCTATGTATCTCGGGCTTAGTTTGCCTTTCTTACCGAAACGCATCACCCCCTTCCAGGGTGATACCTTAAGTAACACTTTTTCACCTACTTCGAAGTGAAAATCTTTACGCTTTGGATCCGCGTAACTCTTCTGCCTATCTCGGGCAGCTTTGAGACGGTCTCGAATCTGGACAATCTTGTCCGTCGTTTCGAAAACTATCTCTGGTCCAGACAATTGGACATCTCCAACTTCCGCCCAACAAACAGGCGATCTACACTTTCTACCGTATAATGCCTCGAAAGGCGCAGCCTTAATGCTGGTATGGTAGCTATTGTTGTAGGAGAATTCGATTAGTGGTAGGTTCTTATCCCAACTACCACCCAAATCGATAGCACATGCACGTAGCATGTCTTCCAACGTCTGAATAGTACGCTCACTCTGACCGTCTGTCTGAGGATGGTAAGCCGTACTAAAATTCAAACGTGTGCCCAAAGATTGCTGGAAACTTTTCTAGAAATGAGACGTGTATCTAGTATCTCGGTCGGAGATGATAGACACAGGTATGCCATGCAAGGCTACAATCTTATCAACGTATAACTGGGCTAACATGTCGGAGCTATAAGTCTCCTTGATGGGTAAGAAATGAGCTGACTTAGTCAGTCTGTCGACTATAACCCATATTGTGTCATTTCCTTTCCTTGTCTTGGGTAACTTGGTAATAAAATCCATAGTTACACATTCCCACTTCCATTCAGGAAGTTCAGGCTGTTGTAGCAAGCCAGATGGCTTTTGATGCTCAGCCTTGACTTGCGCACAAGTTAAGCATTTTGCTACATAAGCGGCTACAGACTTTTTCAAGCCTATCCACCAATAATTTGCCTTTAGATCCTGATACATCTTATCAGCTCCCGGGTGAACAGAATATTTGGAACTATGGGCTTCCTGGAAGATAACATCTCGTAGTCTGATGGAGAGTGTGAAACCCGGGTGTTAAAGTGTTTAAATATTGTGCTTTATTACATTTTAGGTGGTTAAATGTTTCGAATGTGATAACTACGAGTTCGTGTGGTTTTACAGGTTAACCGTCTAAACCGGTAAAGTTAGAGGGTTTAGTGATGAAGTGGAACGACCGTGGGTGATAACCGAGATTTATCAAATCATTCGGGACTTGTTCGGGTCAAAAAGATAGTTTGAATGTGCAAGAAACGCAAAACATTAAAGTCTAGGGAGTTGTTGGTAATTAATGAAGGTAGAATGGAAGCTATGAAGAGATGAGATGACAATCAAGGTACAACAAATATAAAGTGTAGTCTACGGATCACAAGCATAGTATATGGCTAAGAAATAAAAAAGAAACAGAACGTTTAAATCGTAACCTACGGCTGTATGCGTAGGCTACGGCACAAGTGCCACGCACACATGCAGACTTTGGAGATTGAGAGGATCTCACAAAGTCAATATTAGTGACTCTTGGTAGCAACATTAATTCATCTCATCATAGTGGGCCAACAACCGTACACATTGAAACAATGGAATTGGCGGTGCACATGGGCTCGGGCCTGTTTTTGGAGGCAGAAGACATGGAATGCAGCCGCCATTTAATAACATATACGTGAGAGGTGGCAGAATTTTGAAGACAAGAGGGGCACGTGGACTTCCCTATTGGGCCGCATGTGAACTTGGCCTGTGGACTATATTTCTTTTGGGAGGCCCATGCAAGATGTGAAGGAAGTTGGACTTTGAGAGTAGTTGGGCCATAATCACGTGAGGAGGGGTTTTGGAATTGGTGAGAGGTATTATTCACGAGTCAGCAACATAAACATAATAATCTTCGACGGCAGGAGGGCTTTCAACCGCGTATCTGGACTTTCAAGATCAACCAACCGACATGAGCGGCTAGTCTCTTAGTGGTTTCCTCTAGATGGAGGGTTTTTGTAAGTTAACAGATTTTATTTGTTTAGTGACAATCGTTTGACTCAGTGATCTAAGCATTCGATGCTTTTCACTTGTGATTTAGTTAATTAATTGTAATCGATTGCATTTGCTTAACCTTATTCTTTGATCATTCAGTTCCCGAGAGTTCTAGTAATTGGGATATATTTGCTATGGGATTAGGGTTGGTAATTGTGATTGGTAACCACTAGATAACCTCCCGTTATGTATTGACCGGAGTACTTAGTCTTTGGTTATCACAATTAGTTGATTAGGTTAGTCCACTTATGTCTATGTAAGTGTTCGATTAAACACATAATTGAAGTTACTGCAAAACCTGAAATCTGGAGGAACCATTGTTCTCTCTATTGATTTAAACCTCACTTTTAGTTTGTAATTTTAGATAATCAATCAACTCACAACAAAGCTTTATTTTTTTTTATAGTAGTTAATTAATACTTTTCATTACAACACTTTCCACAATCCTCCTCTGGTTCGATATCCGACTTACTCTAGCTACTAGTTTATTTCGGTTTTTGCATGTCACTAACGACAGACATCAAAATGGCGCCGTTGCCAGGGAGGCGTGCGCAAAGTGTTTAGTGTTAAGTTTTAGTAAAAAAATAAAAAAAAATAAAAATAAAAAAATAAAAATCCAAAAATAGTGTCAGTTTTGTTTTGTTTTGTTTTGTTCAGATTTATGCGTGGTGCTTGTGTTTTTGTGTTTGTGCAGGATGAAAGATCTTACAATATTATGCGGCTCTTCGAGATGCATTTTGTGTAGGGAACCACTTCAGCCGTGTATCGGTTGCCACGAGGCCCGATTTAGACGGGAAAGAGCGAAATTGGCAGAACCACCGATGCCTTGCTATGATAATCCTTCCCCTCCACCATATTTCTATGACTCTGATACAACGGTGGAGGATGATTATTACTCGGATGGATATGATCGGGACGATGATGCTTATTATGAGCCAAGGACGGATGGACGATGTTTCTGTTGCGGTCGTTGTCATACTTCTTATGATGAGGATGTGTGCGCGGTGTATTTGGAAAATCCAGAGTATTGGAATAAAAAAATGCTGGATGCATACATCTCAAAACCGTATCAGGGATACCGACAGTATCATCTCGACGATTATTCTAAGCCTGAGGGTGTGTATGCTTATCAGACCGAGGAGGAGAAAAAGCTTGCTATGTTGGAAGCGAGTTTGTCCAAACGCGAGCAGTATTTATCAGCACCCAACCTTTCCGATGAAGATCGAATCAGCTGCCTAGTTTCCAAGTGTCAGAAATTAAAAATGAAGATAGAAATAGAAGAGCGTCTCTCACCATTACCTGTTGATATTAGAGATTATTCTCACATGGAGGAGGAGGTTGTGGAGGATAATACCACACCAATGAATCCTTTATCTGATGAAGAGTCTCTGGTGGATCAGATGGTGTGTGAGGATGAGGAGGCAGAGCAGTCTGATGAGATGAATGTGTGTACCGAACCTCTCCCCATATCAATCATTCAAATTAATAAGTGTGGGGAAGAGGGTTCGAGGAAGAAGATGAGAAGGGTGAATCTACAAGACATCAGGGTACATATCGTGAAGTGGATTAGCGAAACCCGCATGTGCAGTCTGAACATGCCAATTATACTTACAAACCTGTGGAGATGGCATGTAAATTTTCGGGCATTTGTTGGAAATGTTTTGGGTAAGTGTGCATTGAGACCACCGTAGCGCATATCAGGTACGGTCTGGCTGAAGACCTTTAAACTTAGCGCTCTCGGGAGGCAGCCCGAGGATGTAGAGTATTGTATTTTGGTTTGGTTTCATTTTGGTGTGTTTGTGTTTGACAGGTTACTACGTTCCATCTCCACGGATGCAATGAATCAAGTGTGGGGATGTTTGGCAACATCCCCGATGAGATCTCAAAGCATCTATGAGGGGCGTATGTTCCGGTTAGATCGCAGCAGCTACACCGCCACAAACACTCACTTGTTTTCTGATCAGGTGCATGTGTTTATCTATCTTGTGTTTTATTTGTTTTCGTGTATTTGGTGGTGTGAAATTTTTGTCTTGGGAGTGGTTTCTTTGTGTTGAGTCGTCTAGGTGTTAGCCGTTCATGGGTTGTTAGGTGGTATATCTCGAGTTTAGACTCTAAATTGCACCATACATTGGGGACAATGTATCCCAAGTGTGGGGACGCGGTAACTCGGGAGAGGGTTGGTAAGATTGGTGATGTTAAATGCTTGAATTGGTTGAAATTGGAAAAAATTGAAAAATTTAAAAAAATTTTTGTTTCTCAAGTATGCTTGAACTACATGAAAACCAACATTTTCAATCGCTAAAGGGTTCCTACTGATATTAAGCTAACTTAGATCCCTAGTCATGGTTGTCCCTTTAAGTTTCAGGAGAGTATTTCTGACATGTTTTTAGAGAATAGTTGATAAGAGATGCCTAACTAGGGGTAACATGCTTTAGGAATTACACATGCTACGTGTCGGCAACCCAATTTCCTTTTGTTCGGTGAGATATTTGAGCCTACTAGAATGTTAGTTTAAATTGCAATAAATGTTCAATTGTTGAGTGTAGGCTATATGTTGCTTTGTGTTAGAACTTGTGTGGTTTGATACGTGCCGAGACTGTGCTTTAGCGTATGCACATAGATGATAAAGGCATTAGGATCCCTTCATTGTGTTATTTGTTGATTGTTTATCCACCCACCTTAGTTAACCATGTTGAGCCTTTCACCTTTCGTTTGTTACACTTTGTTTGACCCGTTGATTACCAACCATGAATGACAAGTATGCTTAGAAGTATGTTAGAAAAAAAATGAAATGAAAAAAAAAGTAGAAAAAAAATATAAAGAAAAAATGAAAAGAAAAAAAAGAGAAAAAGAAAAAAATCAATTGTTATGTTCGTGTTAAATAAATGGGTCGAAAATAACCGACAGTGTTATTATGGTATTGTGAATAAAGTTGTCATGCTTTGGTATTCGTTGTGTTAGCCAATAAAAAAAATCCAGAAATATATCCCTACCTTGACCCTTAACCCAAAACCCAAAAGTCCTTTTAATATGTGTTACGTTACTTGATACAGTGGAGGTGTGATTGCTATACAAGCTTATGATTGCAAAGTAGTATATTTGGTTTTGAGTGAAATATACACTAGCACATTACACGCTAGTTTTGATTAAGCCGAGAGGAGTGATTCTTGTGAGGGGCGTGTGGCATGTGTGTAGTATCATAAGCATGTTAGTTGTAGTTAGGCAAGTCTTAAAGTTTATATATTTGTCAGATTGTTAATCTCGATTGTGTCAGTCTATGGGACGGGTATGACTTGGGATCTTAATTTGCTAATTCGGTAAGGGATTTAATGATGATTCGTTAATAAGGTGAGTAATGTTTGTAATGGTTGCTTGAGGACAATCAATGTTAAGTGTGGGGATGTGATGGAGAGTGTGAAACCCGGGTGTTAAAGTGTTTAAATATTGTGCTTTATTACATTTTAGGTGGTTAAATGTTTCGAATGTGATAACTACGAGTTCGTGTGGTTTTACAGGTTAACCGTCTAAACCGGTAAAGTTAGAGGGTTTAGTGATGAAGTGGAACGACCGTGGGTGATAACCGAGATTTATCAAATCATTCGGGACTTGTTCGGGTCAAAAAGATAGTTTGAATGTGCAAGAAACGCAAAACATTAAAGTCTAGGGAGTTGTTGGTAATTAATGAAGGTAGAATGGAAGCTATGAAGAGATGAGATGACAATCAAGGTACAGCAAATATAAAGTGTAGTCTACGGATCACAAGCATAGTATATGACTAAGAAATAAAAAAGAAACAGAACGTTTAAATCGTAACCTACGGCTGTATGCGTAGGCTACGGCACAAGTGACACGCACACATGCAGACTTTGGAGATTGAGAGCATCTCACAAAGTCAATATTAGTGACTCTTGGTAGCAACATTAATTCATCTCATCATAGTGGGCCAACAACCGTACACATTGAAACAATGGAATTGGCGGTGCACATGGGCTCGAGCCTGTTTTTGGAGGCAGAAGACATGGAATGCAACCGCCATTTAATAACATCACGTGAGAGGCGGTAGACTTTTGAAGACAAGAGGGGCACGTGGACTTCCCTATTGGGCCGTATGTGAACTTGGCCTGTGGACTATATTTCTTTTGGGCGGCCCATGCAAGATGTGAAGGAAGTTGGACTTTGAGAGTAGTTGGGCCATAATCACGTGAGGAGGGGTTTTGGAATTGGTGAGAGGTATTATTCACGAGTCAGCAACATAAACATAATAATCTTCGACGGCAGGAGGGCTTTCAACCGCGTATCTGGACTTTCAAGATCAACCAACCGACATGAGCGGCTAGTCTCTTAGTGGTTTCCTCTAGATGGAGGGTTTTTGTAAGTTAACAGATTTTATTTGTTTAATGACAATCGTTTGACTCAGTGATCTAAGCATTCGATGCTTTTCACTTGTGATTTAGTTAATTAATTGTAATCGATTGCATTTGCTTAACCTTATTCTTTGATCATTCAGTTCCCGAGAGTTCTAGTAATTGGGATATATTTGCTATGGGATTAGGGTTGGTAATTGTGATTGGTAACCACTAGATAACCTCCCGTTATGTATTGACCGGAGTACTTAGTCTTTGGTTATCACAATTAGTTGATTAGGTTAGTCCACTTATGTCTATGTAAGTGTTCGATTAAACACATAATTGAAGTTACTGCAAAACCTGAAATCTGGAGGAACCATTGTTCTCTCTATTGATTTAAACCTCACTTTTAGTTTGTAATTTTAGATAATCAATCAACTCACAACAAAGCTTTATTTTTTTATAGTAGTTAATTAATACTTTTCATTACAACACTTTCCACAATCCTCCTCTGGTTCGATATCCGACTTACTCTAGCTACTAGTTTATTTCGGTTTTTGCATGTCACTAACGACAGACATCAACAATCAACCAACTTCCACCCAAACAACACCTCTTCAATACCCAACTACAACCCAAACTGCCAATTTGCAACATTCGTCTCCTTACGTTAGAATTATTCCCGATGATACTGCATCACCGAGTCAGACTCAAGCACTTAATGCAACATCAATTCCGCCAGTCGCCCGACCAGTTATTTCACAGCAAAGTCAGCCAATGCCAAATCTTTATAGATCGACCATCTATGATCAAGGAAGTAATTCAGGGGATTTCGACGATGGCTATGAGGAATATGATAACTACATGGGTCAAAACGAGAGACAAGTGGTGAATACGGGTATTTACGAGAGGCAAACAATTGGGGCAGGTGGAGTGGAAAGAGTTAATCAAGGGAATTTGGGTTATCAAACGTCGGTGCAGCAACAACACGTTCCATATCAACAACCGCAGGTGCAACCGATACCGGTGCAGCAGCAATATAATCAACCGGACCAAATCAATCAACAGCCTGTTCCGAGAAGGCCGGTGGTGGATATTCCATTACCACCGCCGGTACCTCAGATGCCGGGTCAGATAAGACCGCTACCACGCAACTTACACCGACAGGCGATTTTACCGGAAGGAATTCCACAAAGAAATAATCAAGGTCCAGTTCGAGGTATAGAGAGCCACTTCAGGCCTGCTATAGTTAACAACCCATCACCGGTTGTGATCCCGCAATTACAAGGAGGGCGGTCATTCGAAGTACGAACACAATCAATATCCAGTCTGCCTAAGTTTCATGGTCACGCACATGAAGAACCATATTTACACATTGCTGCATATGATGCACGTTGCAACACAATCAGCAGCCAAGGTTTCTCAGTTGATGATGTGAAATTGGTACTTTTCCAATTCACACTTGAAGACAAAGCATAGCAATGGTTTCATTCGCTACCGTCAGCTTCGATCTTCACATGGGGCGAAATGCAACAACAATTTTTAGATGAGTTCTATACTCATTTGCGTACTAACAACGCCAGGAAGGATATTCGAGGGTTTCGACAACAACCCGGTGAGTTATTTCACGAAGCGTTCAATCGTTTCAAAATGATGCTCAAGAACTGTCCACATCATGAGATATATTTGTGGGAGCTCATCAATACATTCCACGAAGGCCTAACCGATGAAGATGCAAGGGATGTAAATTCAATATCCAATGGTATGTTTGGAACGAATTACGAAGAGGATGATTGGGAATATTTAGAAAGAACCGCAAGGGCGTCAAAACGCAAAGCTCAATCTTCTAGAAGTGCACGACATTCGACAGTGAAAGCTGCAGACCAGTTACCGGAGACTGGGGGACCATACCCGTTTTGTGGTCATTGTGGGGATATAGGGCACATTGCTGATCAGTGCCCTAGCATTATCGGTAATCTGGATGAGGTGAATATGATGCAGGGTAGTGGGAACAAGTATTCAGGTTTCCAAGGAAATAACCAATATTATCAGCCTCGGAACCAAAATAATTATCAAGGGGGTAATAATTCGGGTTTCCAACGAAACTACCAGCAGAATAGTGGTCAGGGGAACAATGATATGATGGAGATGTTGAAAGCAATTAAGCTTGACTTACAAAATCAAAGGCTTGAATTTAAAAATCTTGCTCAAAAGGAGGAGATGCGAGATAAAGCCGTTCAATCATTAACCACACAAATGGCCCAACTTGCAACCGATGTGAAGGAGCTGAAGCAACAACAAGGGAAGCTGCCAAGTGATACTCAACCAAACCCCAAGAATCCACGGAGTACATTGATCAGTGGGGTAAATCCAGTTCCTAATAATACTTGTTATGATAATGGTTTGTCTGCTTTGAATGTGATTGCAGGTCTAAATGAAGCAGTTGTGGAAGAAAGTGGAATCGATTTGGGGGAGCCGGTTGTCTCCATCAGAGTTGGGAAGTTCAAAATCCACAAGGCATTGCTGGACTATGGAGCAGGAGTGAGCGTGTTACCTGGTAGCTTGTATGACCAGTATGACTTCGGTCCGCTACAAGCGTGTGATAGCATGGCCATGTTCGCAAATGCGAGTTTGAAACGACCACGGGGGGTTGTGAAGAATGTGGTCATCCAACTTGGCGATTTTTACTACCCGGTTGATTTTATGGTGGTCGATTATGCACCATCGCTTACATACGAGCAGCCGCAGGTAGTTTTGGGTCGCCCATTCCTATATACCGCGAATGCCCAGATTGATTGTCGAAGCGGAATGGTCACCATGAGCTATAAGAATCGTAAGTTGTACTTTAATGTGTTTTTAAAAACTATTTTTTACGATCCTGTTAATGATGCTTGTCACACAGTTGCTACTAATGAACATGATTCAAGTGTGACAAAGGACAGGTTAGAGGCGAGTGGATATCGGGTGAAGAAGTCAAGTGTGAGAAGGCCATTTGGCGGAGGAAAACCACCTGATGGTGGGTTTAGATGGGGTAATGAAACTGTAGTTAACCCCAACCGAAGTGAAACGGTGACCCTCCCTAAAAACTGGATGGATATGTACGGAGGGACATGGGAGGGAAAACGTGCAGCTAAACCACCCTGAAAATCAGGTACGGTCTGGCTGAAGACCTAAAACTTAGCGCTCTCGGGAGGCAGCCCGAGGATGTAGAGCAGTGTACCTTGTTTTGTGTTGGTGTTGTGTTTGTGTTTTGTCAGGTTCTTGATTCTACCTTCACGGATGCAATAATTCAAGTGTGGGGATGTTTCGCAACATCCCCGGTGAGATGTCAAAGAATCTATGGAATACGTCTATTCCGGTTAAAGCACAACAGTCGCATCACTACAGACACATGATCAGGTGCATGTGTTTATCTATCTTAAAATTTTTCTTTGGTGTGTTTTGTTGTTTTTGGTGGTGTGAAACTTTATTTTGTTTAGGGGATGTGTTTTGTTTGTTTTGTTATGAGTTAGCTGTTCATTTAGGATAGTTGGTTTGTTTTCCCGGGCTTATATTTTAAAAGCACCATACATTGCGGACAATGTATCCCAAGTGTGGGGATGGGGGAGCCCGGGAAGGGATTTGTGGATAAAGCTTTGAAGCGATTGAAAGTGGTTGAAATCGATGAAATTTGGTAAAAATTGAAAATGTTGAAAATTTAAAATTTTTCATCGCCTTAAACAAGCTAATTGGATACGAAAACCTAAAGTTTCAATCACTAATAGGCTTCTTACCAGTAGTAAACTAGATTAGTCCCTTGTCATGGTTGTCCCTTTAAGTTTCATGAGAGTAGGTTTGACAAGTGTTTTATAGGAAACTAGTTGAAAAGAGATGTCTATCTAGGGGTAATATGTTTTAATTGCATATGCTACATGTCATCAACCTTTTTACCTTTTCTTGGTGAGATCTTGAGCCTGTAGACGGATAGGATAGATTATATTATGAATTCATTTGTTGAGTGCAGGCGACGTGTTATTCTGTGTTAGAACTTGTGTGATTCGATGCATGCTGAGACTGTGGGTTTGACTTGTGCACATATATGATGAAGGCATTAGGATTTCCTGTTATACCCCTTTTGTGTTTGTGTTTCTTTCGTGTTATTCACCAAATTTCCCTTAGTAGCCCTGTTGAGCCTAACTACCTTTCGTTTGTTCGCCCATCGTTATTTGTAAAAAAACCTACCGTGATGATATTGTTATGAAAGAAAAAAAAAGAAGAAAATTTGAAAAAGAAAAAAAATAGAAAAATATGTGAAAAAAATGAGAAAAAAGAAGAAAAGGACAAAAATAGAAGTGTATGAATATTGTCTATGTTCTTGGGTAGAAACCAACCCAATAGTATAAGTTGTGTTTGAATAAAGTTATCACGGTTTGGTTATTGTTTGTGAGCCAATTAGAAAAGAAAAAAAAGTCAAAAATAATTTCCTACCTTTACCCTAAGCCCAAAACCTGAAAGTCCTTTTGATGTGTGCCATGTTAGATGATACAGTGGAGGTGTGATTGTCATACAAGCCTATGATTACAGGATTTCATGTTTGCTTATTGAGTGTTTATATACTAGCACATTACATGCTAGTCCAGATATTAACCCGAGAGGAGAGTACATTGTGAGGGGTGTGTAGCATGTGTTAATTGTAAACATGTTAGTTTTAGATAGACAAGTCTTAAGTTTTGAAATTGCATCATTTACTTGTCAGACTGTCAATCTCGATTGTGTCAGTCTATGGGATGGGTATGACGTGGGACTTAACAGGTTGAATCGAATAAGGGGTTTAGAGGAATTGTTACTGTTGTGACTACTTCTAGTTGGTTTGCTTGAGGACAAGCAAAGGTAAGTGTGGGGATGTGATGGATGGGTTTAGGAATGTGATTTATATGTGTTTAATGTCTAATCTTATGCATATTTGGTTGTTTATATGTGTGGAATTGGATAACTATGAGAAAATGATGTTTTGCAGGTTAAATACGAAGATTGGATGAGTTTTGGGGAATGTTAATGGATTGAAAATGAAGATATTAGAATATGGCATGATAGAGGGTTGAATTACGAAGATGTGGGCGAAAACGGTGCGTAAAACGGAGCTAAAACGAAGAAGTTATGAAGAAAACAATTTTGGAAGAATCTGCCGACCGTAAGCTACGGTTCACCAACCGTAAGCTACAGTTGGGTGCTGATGTTGGTCAGAATTCTGAAACTGTAAGCTACGGTTCCCAAACCGTAGCCTACGGTTTGGGTACGGAAAAACGCAAATTTGAGGGTTTTTATGATATATTAGGGTTGGTTAATGTGGGCAATGATTATCTCATCTTCCAAGTCGAACCCAGGCACCTCTAGGGCATCAAGATCGACGCTTTTTCACTCCAATCCATAAATCATCACACCGAATCATCAACCACGATCATGAATTCATCATCAATCCAAGCTTTTGAAGATTCTTCGTGCGAGATGAGCGGCTAAACTTTTTGTGGTTTCCTCAAGATGGAGAGTTTTTGTAAGTTGATTGATATTATGTGTTGACACAATCGTTTTAACCTGGTGATCTAAGCATTCGATGCTTTTCACCATTGATTTGATTTCTTGATTGTAAATAATTACGTTTATTTAAACCTTAATTTCTAAGCATTCAGTTCCCGAGAGTTCTAGTAATTGGGATATATTTGACATGGGGTTAGGGTTTGTAAATTGTAATTGATAATCATTCGATAACCTCCCGTTATGTATTGACCGGGGTACTTAGTCGTTGGTTATCACAATTGATGAATTAAAATTAACACCTATGTCTATGTAGGTAACGGTTAAACACATAATTGAAGTTAACTGCAGAACCTGAAATCTGGAGGAACCATTGTTCTCTCTATTGCTTTAAACTTCACTTTTAGTTCGTAATTTTTAGATAATCAATCAAATCCAACAATTGAGTTTTACTTTTTAATAGTAGTTAGTCAAAACTGAGCATTATACACTTTCCACAATCCTCCTCTGGTTCGATATCCGACTTACTCTAGCTACTAGTTTATTTCGGTTTTTGCATGTCACTAACGACAGACATCAAAATGTCACGTGGGACTAGGGCTTTTGTTGAGATCACATCATTATCATCTTTGACTATTGTTTTTTGGGGGCGGCCCATGCAAGACAAGGGTTGTGAGTGGACTTCTTGGTGGGCCGACTTGAGTACACTAACTCACGTGAAGGAGGGAAGGGTTTTGACTGGCCAAGAAAATACATATCATCATCTCGACGGCAGTAAGAGGGCACGAAGGAGAGAAGACTGGAAGATCATTCGATCCACATGAACGGCTAGTCTCCTAGTGGTTTCCTCCGGATGGAGGGTTTTTGTAAGTTAGACAAAACTATGTGTTTGTTATTATCGTTTTGATTAGGTGATCTAAGCATTCGATGCTTTTCACCTTTGATTTGATTTGATTTGATTTATTGGTTGTAAATAATTACAGTTATTTAAACCTTAATTTCTAAGCATTCAGTTCCCGAGAGTTCTAGTAATTGGGATATATTTGACATGGGGTTAGGGTTTGTAATTGTAATTGATAATCATTCGATAACCTCCCGTTATGTATTGACCGGAGTACTTAGTCGTTGGTTATCACAATTGATGAATTAAGTTAAACACTTATGTCTATGTGAGTGTTTCGATTAAACACATAATTGAATCTAGCTGCAAAACCTGAAATCTGGAGGAACCATCTTCTCTCCTATCGATTTGAATCTTAGTTTTTATTCGCTAATTTAGACAATTCTCTTAAACAATCAAACTCTTAAATTGATTTTTACTTTTTAGCATTAGTTAATTAATACTTAGCATCATAACACTTTCCACAATCCTCCTCTGGTTCGATATCCGACTTACTCTAGCTACTAGTTTATTTCGGTTTTTGCATGTCACTAACGACAGACATCAAAACGGCGCCGTTGCCGGGGAGGCGTGCGCAAAGTGTTTAGTGTTAAGTTTTAGTTTAAAAAAAATTAAAAAATTAAAAAAATAAAAAATAAAAAGCCAAAAATAGTGTCATTTTGTTTTGTTCTGTTTTGTTCAGATTTATGCGTGGTGCTTGTGTTCTTGTGTTTGTGCAGGATGAAAGATCTTACAATATTATGCGGCTCTTCTAGATGCATTTTGTGTAGGGAACCACTTCACCCGTGTATCGGTTGCCACGAGGCCCGATTTAGACGGGAAATAGCGAAATTGGCAGAACCACCGATGCCTTGCTATGATAATCCTTCCCCTCCACCATATTTCTATGACTCTGATACAACGGTGGAGGATGGTTATTACTCTGATGGATGGGATCGGGACGAGGATACTTATTATGAGCCAAGGACGGATGGACGATGTTTCTGTTGCGGTCGTTATCATACTTCTTATGATGAGGATGTGTGCGCGGTGTATTTGGAAAATCCAGAGTATTGGAATAAAAAAATGATGGATGCATACATCTCAACACCGTATCAGGGATACCGACAGTATCATCCCGAGGAATATCCTGAGCCCGAGGGTGTCTATACTTATCAGACCGAGGAGGAGAAAAAGCTTGCTACGTTGGAAGCGAGTTTGTCCAAACTCGAGCAGTATTTATTAGCACCCAACCTTTCTGATGAAGATCGAATCAGCTGCCTAGTTTCCAAGTGTCAGAAGTTAAAGATGAAGATAGAAATAGAAGAGCGTCTCTCACCATTACCTGTTGATATTAGAGATTATTCTCACATGGAGGATGAGGTTGTGGAGGATAATACCACACCAATGAATCCTTTATCTGATGAAGAGTCACTGGTTGATCAGATGGTGCGTGAGGATGATGAGGCAGAGCAGTCTGATGAGATGAATATGTGTACCGAACCTCTTCCCATATCAATCATTCCAATTAACAAGTGTGGGGAAGAGGGTTCGAGGAAGAAGATGAAAAGGGTGAAGCTACAAGACATCGGTGTATATCTCGTGAAGTGGATCAGCGAAACCCGCATGTGCTTTCTAAACATGCCAATTGTACTGATGAGCTTATGGAGATGGCATGTAAATTTCCGTGCATTCGTTGGAAATGTTTTGGGTAAGTGTGCATTGAGACCACCATAGCGGAAATCCGGTACGGTCTGGCTGAAGACCTTTAAACTTAGCGCTCTCGGGAGGCAGCCCGAGGATGTAGAGTATTGTATTTTGGTTTGGTTTTGTTTTGGTGTGTTTGTGTTTTGACAGGTTTCTACGTTCCATCTTCACGGATGCAATGAATCAAGTGTGGGGATGTTTGGCAACATCCCCAATGAGATCTCAAAGAATCTATGAGGGGCGTATGTTCCGGTTAGATCGCAGCAGTTACACCGCCACAGACACTCACTTGTTTTCCAATCAGGTGCATGTGTCTATCTATCTTGTGTTTTATTTGTTTTCGTGTATTTGGTGGTGTGAAATTTTTGTGTTGGGAGTGGTTCTTTGTGTTGAGTCGTCTAGTTATTAGCCGTTCATGGTTTGCAGGTGGTATCTCTCGAGTTTAGATTATAAATTGCACCATACATTGGGGACAATGTATCCCAAGTGTGGGGATGCGGTAACTCGAGAGAGGGTTGGTATAATTGTTGATCTTAAATGCTTGAAGGGTTGAAATTGGGCTAAAATTGAAAAATTTTGAAAATTTTTGTGTCTCAAGTATGCTTGAACTACATGAAAACCTAAATTTTCAATTGCTAAAGGGTTCCTACTGATATTAAACTAACTTAGATCCCTAGTCATGGTTGTCCCTTTAAGTTTCATGAGAGTATTTCTGACAAGCTTTAGAAATTCATTGAGAAGAGATGCCTAACTAGGGGTAACATGCTTTAGGAATTACGCATGCTACGTGTCGGCAACCCACTTTCCTTTTATTCGGTGAGATATTTGAGCCTACTAGACTGTTAGTTGAATTGCAATAAATGTTCAATTGTTGAGTGTAGGCCATATGTTGCTTTGGGTTAGAACTTGTGTGGTTTGATACGTGCCGAGACTGTGCTTTAGCGTTTACACGTAGATGATAAAGGCATTAGGATCACTTCATTGTTTCGTATGTTGATTGTTTATCCATCCCACCTTAGTTAACCATGTTGAGCCTTTCACCTTTCGTTTGCTACACCCCGTTTGACCCGTTTAATTACCAACCATGAATGACAACTGTGTTAGTATGTTGTTAAAAAAAGAAAATATATAAAAAAATGAAAGAAAAAAGAAAAAAAGAAAAAGAAAAAAAAAGAAAGAAAAACAAAAGCAAAAAATTGGTATAATGTTCGTATTATATAAATGGGTTGAAAAATCACCCAAAGTGTTAGTATTATTGTGAATAAGTTGTCATGGTTTGGTATCTTCATTTGTGTTCGCAAATAAACATAAAAAATCCAAAAAAATATTTCCTTACCTTTACCCCTAACCCAAAACCCGTAAGTCCTTTTGATATGTGCTATGTTATTTGATACAGTGGAGGTGTGATTGCTATACAAGCTTATGATTGCAAGGTAGCATATTTGGTTTTGAGTGAAATATACACTAGCACATTACACGCTAGTCTTGATTAAACCGATAGGAGTGATCATTGTGAGGGCGTGTGGCATGTGTGTAGTAATATAAGCATGTTAGTTTGAGTTAGGCAAGTCTTAAGTTGTTTTAAATGCGCATACCATTTATCTGTCAGATTGTCAATCTCGATTGTGTCAGTCTATGGGACGGGTATGACTTGGGACCTTAATTTGTTGATTTGGTAAGGGATTTGATGGTGATTTGTTAATAAGGTGAGTAATGTTTGTAATGGTTGCTTGAGGACAATCAATGTTAAGTGTGGGGATGTGATGGAGAGTGTGAAACCCGAGTGTTAACGTGCTTATCTTGTGTGGTTTATTGCCGTTTACGTGATTATATACTTCGAATATGTTCACTACGAGCTTTTGTGAATTTACAGGTTTATCGCGTAATTTGGTGAATTTAAAGAGGTTAGAGATGATGCGGAATGTTTGTGGATGGAAAACAAGATATATTACATAATTGGGATGTGTTCGGGTCGAGTGATAGCTTGAATGTGAAAGAAACGCGAAACCTTGAAGTCCAGGGGCTGGTGTGTGAGTTCATATGTAGCTTATGGTATATGTAACGTAACATACGGCCAAGAATTAAAGAAAGAAACAGACAATAAAGACCGTAACCTACAGTCGTCACACGTAGGCTACGGTGAACAAGTTTGGTGGCATACATGAAGTTCACAGAAGTTACAAAACGTAACTTACGTTTGTAACCGTAGCCTACGGTTATAAAATAAAGGCAGCGCACACTTGTTGATGTGGAAAGGAAGTTAATGGGTTTTATGAGGACTCACATGTGAGGAATGATTGGACCGACTAAAGGAGAATGTTGGATGTTTTTGATTGGGCCGCCAAAACCAAAGGCCGACAAGGGACTAGACGGCAAATTAAGAAAAAGTCAACATTATACACAACATTTACAATTTACTTTGGTGGTAATATCACGTGAGATAGTGGGCCAACAACCATACATTGAAACAATGGAATTGGCTGACTTGTTGGACTTTTGAGGTTAATATTAATTTGAATAGAAAAACATCATATATATGTATCTTTGACGGTGGCGGTTAACAATTGGGCCGAGAGGTGCACATGAGGGTTGACTAAAAAGAGAAATTAATTGTTTTGGAGGCAGACATCACGTGGGACTAGGGCTTTTGTTGAGATCACATCATTATCATCTTTGACTATTGTTTTTTGGGGGCGGCCCATGCAAGACAAGGGTTGTGAGTGGACTTCTTGGTGGGCCGACTTGAGTACACTAACTCACGTGAAGGAGGGAAGGGTTTTGACTGGCCAAGAAAATACATATCATCATCTCGACGGCAGTAAGAGGGCACGAAGGAGAGAAGACTGGAAGATCATTCGATCCACATGAACGGCTAGTCTCCTAGTGGTTTCCTCCGGATGGAGGGTTTTTGTAAGTTAGACAAAACTATGTGTTTGTTATTATCGTTTTGATTAGGTGATCTAAGCATTCGATGCTTTTCACCTTTGATTTGATTTGATTTATTGGTTGTAAACAATTGCAGTTATTTAAACCTTAATTTCTAAGCATTCAGTTCCCGAGAGTTCTAGTAATTGGGATATATTTGACATGGGGTTAGGGTTTGTAATTGTAATTGATAATCATTCGATAACCTCCCGTTATGTATTGACCAGAGTACTTAGTCGTTGGTTATCACAATTGATGAATTAAGTTAAACACTTATGTCTATCTGAGTGTTTCGATTAAACATATAATTGAATCTAGCTGCAAAACCTGAAATCTGGAGGAACCATCTTCTCTCCTATCGATTTGAATCTTAGTTTTTATTCGCTAATTTAGACAATTCTCTTAAACAATCAAACTCTCAAATTGATTTTTACTTTTTAGCATTAGTTAATTAATACTTAGCATCATAACACTTTCCACAATCCTCCTCTGGTTCGATATCCGACTTACTCTAGCTACTAGTTTATTTCGGTTTTTGCATGTCACTAACGACAGACATCAAAATGATATGTATTTTCTTGGCCAGTCTCCTAGTGGTTTTCTCCCGAAGCTGGTGATAACAACCGAAGCTGGTGAAGGGACTGTTGGATTTGCAACATTCGACGGCAAACATAATCAGGATCATCTCGACGGCAATCAGTTGGGGGATGACAACCGAAGCTGGTGAAGATCAACCAACCCTAATGAGCGGCTAATTCTCTAGTGGTTTTCTCCGGATGGAGGGTTTTTGTAAGTTAGACAATTTTATATGTTTTTGACAATCGTTTGACTCGGTGATCTAAGCATTCGACGGCTGAGAAGCATGACGAAAACGATCAATCTAACCGACATGAGCATCTTATCGGAACCCATATTTGGAAAGGGTTATCCTCCAGGAAGCCCATAGTTCCAAATATTATGTTCACCCGGGAGCTGATAAGATGTATCAGGATCTAAAGGCAAATTATTGGTGGATAGGCTTGAAAAAGTCTGTAGCCGCTTATGTAGCAAAATGCTTAACTTGTGCGCAAGTCAAGGCTGAGCATCAAAAGCCATCTGGCTTGCTACAACAGCCTGAACTTCCTGAATGGAAGTAGGAATGTGTAACTATGGATTTTATTACCAAGTTACCCAAGACAAGGAAAGGAAATGCCACAATATGGGTTATAGTCGACAGACTGACTAAGTCAGCTCATTTCTTACCCATCAAGGAGACTTATAGCTCCAACATGTTAGCCCAGTTATACGTTGATAAGATTGTAGCCTTGCATGGCATACCTGTGTCTATCATCTCCGACCGAGATACTAGATACACGTCTCATTTCTGGAAAAGTTTCCAGCAATCTTTGGGCACACGTTTGAATTTTAGTACGGCTTACCATCCTCAGACAGACGGTCAGAGTGAGCGTACTATTAGCAATCTTTGTGTCATTTCCTTTCCTTGTCTTGGGTAACTTGGTAATAAAATCCATAGTTACACATTCCCACTTCCATTCAGGAAGTTCAGGCTGTTGTAGCAAGCCAGATGGCTTTTGATGCTCAGCCTTGACTTGCGCACAAGTTAAGCATTTTGCTACATAAGCGGCTACAGACTTTTTCAAGCCTATCCACCAATAATTTGCCTTTAGATCCTGATACATCTTATCAGCTCCCGGGTGAACAGAATATTTGGAACTATGGGCTTCCTGGAGGATAACATCTCGTAGTCCTCCATAAATCGGAACCCATATTCGTCCATTCAATCTTAAAATTCCGTCCTTGCTAAGAGTTAACTGCTCCTCAGTTACTCCTAACTTCTCTTTAGGATAGTTAGCTTCCAACACAGCTTCTCTCTGTGCAGCTAACACCCTTTCAATCAAATTATTCTTGACTTCAATGCTCTTGGCATTGATTCGGATGGGTTTCACCGTTTCCTTTCTACTCAGGGCATCAGCGACTACATTCGCTTTGCCGGGATGATATCTGATTTCACAATCATAATCATTTAAAGTCTCCATCCAACGGCGTTGCCTCATATTTAGCTCCTTCTGATTAAACAGATGTTGAAGGCTCTTGTGATCCGAATAGATCACAAATTTGATACCATACAGGTAATGCCTCCACAGTTTTAGTGCGAACACAACGGCACCCAGCTCCAAGTCATGAGTGGTGTAATTCTTCTCGTGCACCTTTAACTGTCTTGAAGCATAGGCAATAACCTTGCCTTTCTGCATGAGCACACATCCCATGCCAGTGTGTGATGCGTCGCAGTAAACTACGAACTCTTCGGTACCTTCAGGTAATGTCAGCACAGGAGCGTTGCTCAGCTTTTGCTTCAGAATATCAAAGGATTCTTGCTGCTTAGGGCCCCACACAAACTTTATCTTCTTCTTGGTCAGGGAAGTTAAGGGCGCAGCAATCCTTGAAAAATTTTCAATGAATCGCCTGTAGTATCCTGCTAACCCCAGGAAACTACGAATCTCAGTAGGCGTCTTTGGCTCTTGCCAATTCATGACAGCCTCTACTTTAGCGGGATCCACCTGGATACCACGCTCGCTGACAACGTGTCCTAGAAATTGGACTGCTCGTAGCCAGAATTCGCACTTGGAGAATTTGGCATAGAGTTTCTCATGATGTAGAAGCTTGAGAATACAGCGAAGGTGTTTCTCATGGTCAGCTCGGTTCTTCGAATATATTAGAATGTCGTCGATGAAAACGATGACGAATTTGTCTAAGTACGGCTTGCAGACGCGATTCATGAGATCCATGAACGCAGCCGGTGCATTTGTGAGCCCAAAAGGCATCACTAGGAACTCGTAGTGACCGTAACGAGTCCTAAACGCGGTTTTATGTACGTCTTCATCTCTGACTCTCAGTTGATGGTAGCCAGACCTCAAATCGATCTTCGAGAAATAACTTGCCCCTTGTAACTGATCGAACAAATCGTCGATCCTCGGCAAGGGATATCTATTCTTTATCGTGACCTTATTAAGTTCGCGATAATCGATGCACAGACGCATCGAACCGTCCTTTTTCTTAACAAACAGGACAGGTGCTCCCCAGGGAGACGAACTAGGTTTGATGAAACCTTTAGCTAGCAGTTCATCCAGCTGGGTCCTCAACTCCTTCATTTCAGTTGGTGCTAGCCTGTAAGGTGCTCTAGCAATAGGTGCTGCTCCAGGGATGATATCAATCCTGAATTCCACTTGCCTATCTGGTGGCAACCCAGGTAGATCTTCAGGGAAAACTTCTGGATACTCCGAAATGACGGGAATGTCTTCTATCTTCGGTTTTAGGCTCTTCAATAATCACCTGTGCCACGTAGATGACACAACCTTTCTTTAGACATTTAGAAGCCTTGAGCATAGTCATTTGCTCAGGCAATCCGTACTGGGTATCTCCTCGAATGGTAAGCGATTCACCAGACGGAGTCTTTATCACCACTTGCTTTCTGTTGCAGTCGATTTGGGTCTGGTTGTGAGATAACCAGTCCATACCCAATACTAGGTCAAAACCGGCCAATTTAAAGGGAAGTAGAGATAGAGGAAAAGAGTGGTTCTTAATGGATATCACACATCCATCTAACATAGTGGAGACAATTTCTTTGGTGCCATCTGCTAGCTCTACCTCGTAATTTACATTTAAGGTTTTGACAGGCATATTCAGCAATTTGCAAAATTTATGATCTACGAAAGACTTATCAGCGCCTGAATCAAAAAGTACTCTTGCAAAGATATCATTTACGAGAAAAGTACCTGTGATCACGTTATCATCCAACACTGCTTCTTTCGCCTCCATCCTGAAGACTCTAGCGTTGTTCTTCTTGGCCTCTTCAGGCTTCTTGGCATATTTAGGGCAGTTGCTTTTAATGTGCCCCTTCTCGTTGCAGTTATAACAAGCTGCATCTTTTATCTTCTTGCAGTCCACAGTCTTGTGGTCCTTGGACTTGCACAACCCGCAAGCATATGACTTCGACTGAGTCTGCGAGTTTGATTCGAGCCTACACTTTCCAAAGTGATGTCTCTTGCAAGTCTTGCACTTGGGCTTCTCACCAGCCTGTTGCCCATCCTTCCTTGACTCCGACCCTCTCTTGTTATCACCGTTTCCACGATGTTTCTTGCTCGACCTCCGTGAAGTTTCATCTTCACGCTTTCTCTTTTCTGCTTCTTTGTTCCTTAGCGATCTTTGTCGGACCGCATCCAGAGTAAGGGACAAAGATATATCGGCTACGGATCGAAAGGTCGCTGGACGAGAGGCCTTCATGCTTGCCTTTATTTCGGGGGCTAACCCGCCGATGAAACGAGCGATTCTCTTTGGCTCCGGGGTTACCAGATATGGAACCAACCGGGACATCGTGTTGAAGCTCGTTAGGTAAGCTTGGCAGTCAAGGTTTGTCATCACCAATGATAGAAAATCGGATTCTATCTTTTCCACCTCATGTTGAGGGCAATAATTCTCCTTGATGAGAGAAACGAATTCCTCCCATGTCATGCTGTATAGAACAGCCTTTCCCGTGGCCTGAACCAACGACCTCCACCAAGCCAGGGCCTCGCCCTTGAATGATTGAGACACAAACTTTACCACGTCTCTTTCTGCACAGCCGCTGATGTCCACCACGGTGTCCATCTCGTCAAGCCATGTCATACAATCGACCGCTCCTTTCTCCCCAGTGAAGTCTCGGGGTTTGCATGATACAAAGTATTTGTAGGTGCAGCCTCTGGCGCGAGATGCGTCAGTATATACTCTTTCTTGACGGACACTGTTTTCATTGGACGAATGATTATCATCGTCCTTTTTAGGCTTGGACAGCGGTTTGCTGTGAGATTTTGTGTGGGTTTTCGGGTTTGAGTGTGGTTTGGATATGGTTCGGCTCCGAGATTCGGTATATTCCTCATATTGTCGTTCCAGAGCTGCCTTGACAGTGTTATCGACAAGAGCTTTCAACTCTGCGCCCGTCAGATGAACTTGGGCGTTATCGTATTCGTCTTCCTTCGAGTGGCTATTTTCTCCACTAGGGTCAGCCATGGTAACTTGAATCTGTTACAGAAGATAACGAAAATTTTATTTAGGAGTTTATTATGGAATTGTCTTTTATGGCAATTCATTAACCATTGTAACAGAGACCATATCTGGTTAATTTGTTACTCACTTTTATTTAGGATTTGAACATACTTATCCTAATTACAAATAATATTGCTAGTGGCATAAAAGCCTAGTCACGAGGACGTTTTTATAATATTAGCCGAGATTTACAGAGAATCAAGGTATGAAGGTTTGAACCGTAGTCCTTTTACCATTTCTGACAGGGAGTCATAGACCACCACTGTCTTTTGTCTTATATGACAATTATTATGGCCCGTAGGCACGACATCACTAATGGATGCTTAATAATTCGGCCCGTAGGCACTACATCACTAATGGATGTTTAATAAATGATCATCTTTATTGATGATTTAACCCATGATTTATTATATCATTAATTTGGGCTTTGAAATCCTTAGAAGGATTTTTATATAAGAATGACGCGTGCGATTTTAACGAATCACATCTGCCATGAACGTTAACATGATTACAGAGGTTAACTGGAATTCTGAATCTTTTAATCAGGTCTTACCATCTTGGTCGGGTCTTAAAAAGACACCTGGCTAGGTTTCACTCTTAAGATTCTTTATTTAGGCAGATTTAATTTAAAAGGAAAGATTTTGATTTATTTCATATGTAGTAATGACAAAATGAAATTTATAACATAACATTCCATAAACTTCAATACGATTACACGCTGCCCTAAACGGGACTTTTAATTAAATAAGTACCTACGCAGAGGTTTGTAGAAAAACAAGTCCACGCAGGGACCAACACAAGATAGATGTCCGTACAGGGACTATCAAGATAAGTCCACGTAGGGACTGAAATACGATAAATGTCCACGCAGGGACTAAATTGTAAATACAACATTATATAAGGAGACTAATGGTCTCGTTTCTTCCTTCCCTTTAGTAGGTTTGCTAAGCCCTTGAGAAATCCACGATTACTCTTGCGTTCTTGTTCGAAGTCTCGTTCCACACGGTTTAAACGGTGGAGTATTTCTTCTTGCTCCGGTGGAGAAAAACGTGGCTGCTGCGACGGTTGCGGAACCGGAGGTCTAGAGGGTATTGGATACCCATGAGCTGAGTAATCTGCTCTCCAAGAGGTTCCATGGAGGGCATTATAATTTGCCGCTACCACATATGGATCGGCATCATAGTTATAGTTGTAGTGCGTGTGAGTCGGCTGCTCAATCGGATTGTACGCCGTGGAAGCGCCGTACGCTGGTATCGGATTGTCATATCCGAATGGTGGCGGAGGTGGTGCAACTGGTGTAGAATTCACCTCTGCTGGGTGACCAGAAGGTTCCCCTAATTGTGGTTCTTCTTCAGGTACTGACTAAAAGTGACTAGCACTCGAGTGGCGAGGGGTGCTGAAATGAAATTCCCCTCCTCGGGTAGACATCCGTGCTCCTGATCTTCTACGCCTTGGCGGATCTGGAATTACTGGTTGAACCGGTGGCGGTGGTGGTGGCGTAACTGCCACAAACCGCGAATCCTCAAAAGGATCCTGTTGTTGCTGTTGATCGTGAGGCGAGTAATGTTGTGAAGGTGTAAAGTACCAATTACAATGGTCAAACCTCGCCTGGTAGCTGTCAGGACCTTGATAGGGCGTTCCATGAAAGGATGACCCATCCGAGATCTCGATTGGATGATTGGGAATTCCCCTTGCGGGCTTGACGGGGTCTGTATCCTCGTCCATATCCACTGCATTATCTTCAGAAAAGTGATCCTCTAGTCCTAGAGGGTTATACCCTATTGGCTCTTGGACATAATCCGCCGGGTTAAACTGTCCTATGAAGAAAGGTGATGGATCGCCGTAAGAATGGTGCGAAGCAGATCGCTGCTGTAACAACTGCCACTAAAATCAATAATTAGGATGATAATTAGTCAATAAGAAAACCCTAATTGAGACACCCAATTAATTCTGCACTAGCCCTAAAATTTTCTGAACAATCAGAATTAGGATCAGGACCCCTAAAACTCGAGGGGGGCAAACCCTAGTTGATAATTATCTAAAATAAAATGTAGCTATGTTCTGATTGGCTGGATTTTTGAGTCACCTAAGCTATACCCGAGCTAGGCAGCCTATGAATTAGACTGCTTAGCTTACGGACCGTAAGGGGGTTAGGCATACGGTCCGTAAGCGAGTCCCAAAAATTACTATAAATAGCCGACCTTGGGACTTGCACAGGGGAGTTGAAACGACGTAAATAGCTTCTGTATACGTCGAGTTAAGGCTGTTATATCACAATTAAACACACACGATCACGAGGTGCTGCCGCAATCAGGGTAATAACTCGATCGCTATTACGATTCAACGTCCGATCGATTATAACTATCCAACGATTGTCCGAGTGCTGCTCAAATTGAGCTTGTACTTTGTTATTCATTGTGATATCGACTTGAATGTTTGAGTGCTGTTCGAATTCGGACTATGCTCTGTCATTCGTTGTGAATCCATTGAATTATTAAGTATCACACTTGATAATAGTTATGAGGGTTTAATCTCGTGAATTGACGTAACTGCTGAATTAGTTACTAATCCCGTTTGTGTGTGCATTGTTATTTAAATTAGGTTAGAAGGCTAATCAGTAAAGCTTATACTCTGCTCGTAAATCTGCAATGTGAGTCATTCTCTTTTTATCAAACTGTTTTACAAAACTCCAAGTTATTTTTAAAGTTATAATTACAGTGATTAAGTCTATGTAATCACCAAGTTACAGCCGGTATGTGGGGTTTTGTATACATTACTTATTTCCCGTCACACTTGGACAACGAGTTAGCCAAGGGGTGATCTGACCACAGTCACAGACACCATTTGGACAAGGAGATAGCCAATGGGTAGTCGAGTGACAAATACTGTGGGTAGTTGGTTTGATATCAGAAACATTGTAATTCCCCTTAATACTGTAGATTATAACAAATGTGTCGTTTTCAGTAAACTGAATGATTCACTCAGTATTTCCACGCTGACAAAACCTTTTTCAAACATGTTTCAGGTGATCTGGTATGAGCAAAGAAAAGTGCCGCGGAGCACTCCCAGCTTAGAAAAGTGGCTCAATGTAAATAAATAAATGAACATGTTTTGAAAATAAAGATTTTCCTAAGAAATCACATTATTGTAAATTTCGGGAATTTATCCCTAAGTTATGAACGAGCAGTTTAAATTATTGAAAGATCCTGTTTTTAAAAAGACTTCCGCTGTCGCTTAAATTAAATACCACGGGATTCCTGTCCCGCGGCTCCTGAAACGGGTCAAACCGGGTCAGGGGCCGTGACAGGAAAAGGTGGTATCAGAGCCACTGTTTTAAGCTTACTGATTAAGCTCACTATTTTAATTTAAGTACTTAGGAAATTTAAATTGTCATTCTGTGAATATGTGTGCATTAACTGACTAATTGTTAAAATTACAGCATGGGGAAACAAAAGATTTCTGCTATCTACCGTAAATTAGATAGTACCCCTAAAGAACAAGGAACCTCTTCCTCCAAATCTCCCGTCAAGTTAGAGGAAGGAATCTTTGTCCGTAAGGCAAATTATGAAAACCCACTTACACCGGAGAAAAGGAATTTGATTATTAGGAAGGGTCAAGAGAGAAAGAAACCCCAAACCAAGAGAGTGAGGTTTAACCCGAAAATTCAGAAAATTAACAGTAATCCACCAGGGGAAAATAACTTAGAAGAAAAATGGGCAAATCTGTATCTGCTCGCTACTGTAGCAGAAAATGCAAATCTTTAAACTCTAAATCTAAGTGTGTTCTGTTTGCTGTTATGTTGTACAAATTGGTGTGCAATAAAAATGTTTATTTGTTAAGCTTTGTTCCAAAGTTTTAACTTGGCATTTTTGTGCATTTTGCATATATGCTACACAGCATGAGTGAGCTATCCGAGGCATTTCAGAACCTCAACCTCTATCCTGTGGCAATTGAAGTCTCCCACAACTTCACTGGTTACATTGCTGACATAGAGGAACCTCTGGAATTCCAAGCTCCACAGCTGGAAAAAGCAAAACCTAAAAAGAGGAGAAGATATGTAGGGTGGCGAAAAGTGCGCAGAAGGAAACCTAGGAGACTGCCTAAAATAGAAAATCCTGTGAGTGTGAGCAAGGGAAAGGAAATAGAAACCGGAGAAAGTTCCAAACCAGTAGAAATAGGGATAGACCTAAAGCAAAAGGGAATAGAAATCGGAGAAAGCTCTAAACAGCCTGAAGAAATCACATTCCAGGACGAAATAGACCGCCTACTGGATAATTGTGATGTACTAGAGCCTATCAACGATAATCTCTTCTCTTATCCTGCTACAGCCCAACTCCCAATAAACCTAGGACCAGCTATTCCAGACCCACTAGTTCACACACGACCATTAGGCCAAATGGAGGAATGGTGGACCAATGACTGGCAATTCCAAAATATCGTCAATAGTCCCTATAGTTTTCTCCCACAGTTTGATCCAGAACCTATCCCTAATCCGCCATTGAGCTATGAAAATTTAGCTGAACTACGTCAGTTTGGTGAAGAACTGATAGGCACCGGGAATAGGATCCGGGAAATGGGGGAGCAGATCTCTTGGAAGTACGACGAGAGGGAGCGTCGTTACTGAAACTGCCAGTGGACCAAAAGATAGGAGGGGTTTGGAGAAGTTTGTTTGTATTATAACTACTATAGTAAAACTGACTCTGTAAAATGGGCAATAAAACACTGTAAGATAAAAAGTGTGTATTGAAGCAGGTATAATATATAAAACAAAACAGAAGTCGAGGTATCGACAATTTTGGCTATGCTTGCATGTTATACTGATCTATGTGTTTATCTGTGATTTTGGTATCAATAATTAGACACTAATAATTTCTATTAATACTAATTAGCAGATGGAAAACGCTAATAGTGAACCAGTTAATGAAGTAAATCAGTCTGAGCAAAATCAGGAAGATTAATATATAACTAGACAAGATATTGAGCACTTTATTTCTCAAGGGATAGCCAATGCTATTCCAGAAATTGTGGCTGCTGTTCAGAAACCAGCCGAACCACAATTAATTCCTAGTAAACGTACTCCGGAAAATAACGGCAGTAACAGCATAAACGGAGGCGGCAATCATGACGATCATGATCCGCAACAGGCCTCACTCCCTAAGAAAATGAAAGCTGCAACGCCTTGTTGCACTTACAAAGAATTTCTTGCCTGTAAACCCACAGAATTTGCAGGTAACGAAGGGGCAACTGCAACACTGCGTTGGTTAGAGAAAACCGAAGCAGTAATTGCAATAAGTAAATGTATAGAAGAAGATCAAGTGATGTATGCGTCAAACTTGTTCAAAGAAGGGGCGCTAGAATGGTGGAACACGGTGCTACAAGCAAAAGGAAGAAGGGTGGCCTATGCGATGAATTGGGAAGAATTTAAGAGTCTTGTAGAAAGAAAATTCTGTCCCGAATATGAGAAGGAACAAATGGCAAACAAGTTCCTGAGCCATCGTATGATAGGTGTAGACTGTCGAGGATATACTTCGACATTCTTCGAATATGCGAGAGTGGTACCTTCCCTGTGTAACAACTGTCACGAAAATCGATAATTAGGATGATAATTAGGCAATAAGAAAACCCTAATTGAAACACCCAAGTAATTTCGCATAAACCCTAAAATTTTCATAACAATCGGAATCAGGATCAGGGCCCCTAAAACTCGAGGGGGGTAAAACCTAGCTAGTAATTATCTTAAAATTCTTGCTGGAGAAGCAAAATTCGTTTGTTTGTCAACTCATCTAAGCTACTGGACACGAAACAAACCTAGGCTAGTAAATAGACCCGTCGCGCCACGCGACGGGTACACCTGTCTCTCTCGCGTGGCGCGAGGGAGTGCATTTTTCAGATATAAATAGGGGATGTTGGCACTTGAAGTTTTCTGTTCATTCGACGTCCAAATTCTCTGTAACCATCGAGTTATAGCGAATATCGTTCACAACACACACCGATCACGAAGTGTTGCCACAATCAAGGTAATAACTCGATCGCTATTACGATTTAACGTCCGATCGATTATAACTATCCAACGATTGTCCAAGTGCTGCTCAAATTGAGCTTATACTTTGATTATTCGTCGTGATTTCAACTTGAATATTAGAGTGCTGTTCGAATCCGGACTATGCTCTGTTATTCGTTGTAAATCCGATTGAATTATTAAGTATTGCACTTGATAATCTTTGTGAGGGTTTAATCTCGTGAATTGACGTAACTGCTGTATTAGTTACTAACCTGCCTGTGTGTGCATTGTGTTAATTTAGGATAATCAAGGCTAATCAGTAGGCTTATCTATTGCTCGTTAATCTGCAATATGAGTCATTCTCTTTTTATCAACTGTTTTACAAAACTCCAAGATATTTTCAAAGTTATAATTACAGGGATTAAGTCTTTGTAATCACCATATTACAGCCGGTATGTGGGGTTTTGTATACATTACTTGTTTCCCGTCACACTTGGACAAATGGGTGGCCAAGGGGTGATCTGACCACAGTCACAGACACCATTGGACAAATGGGCTAGCCAATGGGTGGTCGAGTGACAAATACTGTGGGTAGTTGGTTTGATATCAGAAACATTGTAATTCCCCTTAATACTGTAATTTATAACTAACGGGTCGTTTTAGAAAACAGAATGATTCACTCAGTATTTCCCCGCTGACAAAACCTTTTTCAAACATGTTTCAGGTGATCTGTGTGATCCAGGAAAAGTGCAGTAAAGCACTACAAGCTCAGAGAAGTGGCTCATTGTGAATAAATAAATAAAACATGTTTTGGAAAATAATGATTTCTGTGTGAAATCAACTGATTGTAAATTATGGGATTTTATCCCTAAAAACTTTGTGTAATATATTAAAACGAGCATTTTACGGTGAAAAGATCCTGTAATAAAAGACTTCCGCTGCCGCATAAATTAAATACCACGGGTACCACTGGACTGCTTGCGGCTCCCGATTCCGTCCAGGGTGGGTCGGGGGTCGTGACAGAAGGTGGTATCAGAGCTAATAATTAATAAACTATTGAGCCACTGATCGAGCCACTGATTTAAGCCTATTACAGAATTAAGTATTTGACAAAATACTTAATCCTACTAGTTATCATTCTGTGATTATTTGTTGTATTAACTGATTATTTATTAATTACAGTATGGGTAAACAAAAGTTGTCTGCTATCTACCACAAATTAGATATTGTATCTTCTTCTAAAAACCCAGTAAACCTAGAAGAAGGAATCTTTGTCCGCAAGGCAAACTATGAGAATCCTCTTTCCCCAGAGAAAAGGGATTCGATACTTAAAAAGAGTCAGGAGAAAAAGAAACCCCGAACCAAGAGAGTTAGGTTTAACCCAGAAGTCCAAGAATTGGGTAATAGTACACCTTGGGAAGATAAAATAGACAAGAAATGGGCAAATCTCTATATGCTAGCTACTGTAGCAGAAAATGCCAATCTCTAAATATCCAGTAAAAGAAATCACTATCCAGTAAATAAATAAAATTCTAGTGTGTTTATTTCTGTTGTCCTTTGTATAAATTAGTATGCAATAAAACTTCAGTGTTTGTTTGTTAAACTTTGTTCCAAAGTTTTAACATTGCATTCTTGTATTTTGCATATATACTATGCAACATGAATGAGATGTCGGAAGCATTTCAGAATCTCAACTTATATCCAGTGCCTATCGAAGTCTCTCACGACTTTACTGGTTACATTGCTGACATAGAAGAACCTGTGGAATTCAAAGCTCCACCGTTGGAAAAAGCCAAACCTAAAAAGAAAAGAAGATACGTAGGGTGGAGGAAAGTACGCCGTAGGAAACCAACCACTAGGAGACTTCCTAAAATAGAAAATCCTGTGAGCATGAACAAGGGAAAGGAAATAGAAACTGGAGAAAATTCGAAACCACCAGAAAAGGAAATAGGAATAGATCTTAAGCAAAAGGGAATAGAAATTGGCGAAAGCTCTAAACAGTCTGAGGAAATCACGTTCCAGGACGAAATAGATCGCCTACTGGATAATTGTGATGTTCTAGAGCCTATCAACGATAATCTTTTCTCTTATCCTGCTACAGCCCAATTTCCACTAAACCTAGGACCAGCTATTCCAGACCCACTAGTTCACACCAGACCATTAGGCCAAATGGAGGAATGGTGGACTAATGACTGGCAATTCCAAAATATAGTTAATAGTCCCTATAGTTTTCTCCCACAGTTTGATCCAGAACCTATCCCTAATCCGCCAATGAGCTATGAAAATTTAGCTGAGTTACGTCAGTTCGGTGAAGAACTGATAGGCACCGGGAATAGGATCCGGGAAATGGGGGAGCAGATCTCTTGGAAGTACGACGAGAGGGAGCGTCGTTACTAAAACTGCCAGTGGACCAAAAGATAGGAAGGGCTGGAAAAAAAGTTTGACTAATATAGTAAAACTGATTCTGTAAAATTTGCAATAAAACCTTGTAAGATATGGTGTGTACGGAGGCATATACAATATACAATAACAAAATGAAAGTCGAGAAATCGACAATTTTGGTTATGTTTGTATGTTGTAGTAATTTATGTCTTCATCTGTGCTAAATTGTTATTAATAAGTTAGACACTAATAAATTCCTACTAATTAGCAGATGGAAAACGCTAACAATGAACCAATTAATGAAGTAAATCAATCTGAGCAAGAACCAGAAGATCAATATATAACCCGACAAGATATTGAGCACTTTATCGCCCAAGGAATAGCCCATGCTATTCCAGAAATTGTGGCTGCTATTCAGAAACCTGCCGAACCACAATTAATTCCTAGTAAACGTATTCCAGAAGATAACGGCAGTAACAGCATAAATGGAGGCGGCAATCATGACAATCATGATCCACAGGCCCCACTCCCTAAGAGAATAAAAGCTGCAACGCCTGGTTGCACTTACAAAGAATTTCTTGCTTGCAAACCCGCAGAATTTGCAGGTAATGAAGGGGCAACTTCAACACTGCGTTGGTTAGAGAAAACCGAGGCAGTAATTGCAATAAGCAAATATGCCGAAGAGGATCAAGTGATGTATGCATCAAATCTGTTCAAAGAAGGAGCACTCGAATGGTGGAACACGGTCCTCCAGGCAAAAGGAAGAAGGGTAGCCTATGCAATGAATTGGGAAGAATTTAAGAGTCTTGTCGAAAGAAAATTCTGTCCCGAATACGAGAAAGAACAAATGGCAAACAAGTTCCTGAGTCATCGTATGTTAGGTGTAGACTGTCGAGGATATACTTCGACATTCTTTGAATACGCAAGGGTGGTGCCAACACTGGCTTCGCCAGAACCGGTACTCATTTCCCGTTACATCTGGGGGTTAATTAGTGAAATTCGAAACACCGTTAAAGCTGCGAGACCTCGTACCATTGACGATGCGGTAGAATTAGCTAACACCCTAACGGATGAATTGGTACGCACAAGAGAGGAAGATCGTAAGAAGGAAATAGCTCAGAAGATTACCCAAGGGTTTCGGTATGGGTAATATCAAGAAAAGAGGAACAGGGCAATCCTCATCACCTCCTTTCTGCAGAAATTGCAAAAAGAAGCATTATGGACAATGCAATATAGTTTGCAATTTTTGCAAGGCAAAAGGACATCGTGAAGAAGACTGCAGAAAGAAAACAAGAATTTGTTATAACTGCAGAGAAAGGGGACATTTTCAATCCGAATGTCCTAAGCTAGCTAAACCAGTAGATAACAAAGCTAAACCAGCTGAAGGAGCAACCAAGAAAAATGTACATGCATTCCAGCTGACCACTCAAGAGGCCGAACTCATTCCAGATGTGATAGCTGGTACGTTCCTAGTACATGACGTATTTGCAAAAGTATTATTTGACTCTGGTGTTGGAACCCGAAGGTTTATTCATGTAGGTTAGCATAGTTTAAGGGTTGTTTTGTTTATTTCTTTTATGTATGTATGTGGGCCGATTATATGTATGTGGGTCATGTCGCAACCGGGTTGGATAGTGGGCTTAGGTTTCGGCCTACTTGATTAGTATTTAAGCAAACCTCAACCTTTTGGTTGAGGTTGTTGATCACATAGGAGGTTGCGAGTTCCACTGCAAGGTCTTGTATCAGTCATCGTTGATCGTTGAATGCAAGATACTTTTGGTTTGTGATTTCTATTATTCTAGATCATTGTTCTTTATCATTGTTTAATCTTGAATCATCTTGTGATTGAATTCCGCACCTTCACAAGACATTGTTGATATCATTGATTGATCCTGCAAGGGTTTTACAATTGGTATCAGAGCCATTGAAGCCATTCAAGGGCTCGGTTTTGATATCATTCGGATTCAAGAATTGTTTGTGCTACTAATCCAGTTTGTTGCTTGTTTTTGCAGTGAAAACCATTGAAATATTTAGTCTGTTCCTGATCGATTCATTAAAAATTTACTGATTTTGGTTTGTTGATCTTTGAAAAGGTGTTTGCTGATTTTACGGGAAGTTGGTGGTCAACAAATTCAAAGATTACAATATCTTTGAATTTTGGAAGTGCTGAAAAATAGGGATTGCGAGTCAACAGATCTTATCTTTTATTCTTTTGCAGGTTTCGACTCGCAACCATCACCGTTGCGGTTCATCACGTTTGGTTTCGACTCGCAACCATCACCGTTGCGGTTCATCACGTTTGGTTTCGACTCGCATCCATCACGGTTTCGGTTCATCCTGTTTCAGTTACGACTCGCAACCATCAGTCAGTCTCCACTCGCAACCAAAGCTGTTTCGACTCGCAACCACAGTTTCGGCTCATCCTGTTTTAGTTACGACTCGCAACCATCAGTCAGTCTCCACTCGCAACCAAAGCTGTTTCGACTCGCAACGACACTGATCTCGACTCGGAACGACACTGATTTACGGACCTTTGAACTGTTGACTTTTGGACTTAAAAATATATTTAATTAATTAATTAACTGATTAATTAAACATGTCGACAAACAACAGTGAATTGACTGCCCTTAATCAACAACAAGAATTGGATTCAAAGCTTGGAACCACAACACGCATTCCTAGGTTAACCGATGCTAATGATTTTCCCGAGTGGAAGTGGCGCTTTGAACAACACTTGAAGGTTAAGGATTATAAACTGTGGCGAAGCATTTTGAGAGGTCCTAGGGAGATTATGATGGAAAGCTCCACTGAACCAGGTCTTAAGGTAAAGAAACCTAGAGATCAGTACACTGAAGATGATTTGCTTATTGTTGAAGAAGATGATCGAGCTCTTTCTTACTTAACCATGGGATTGGGTCCTGATATTGCTATTGGATTTCGCACCTGCAAATCTGCCAAAGAATTGTGCGATTCTCTGATCGAAGTATATGAAGGAAACGAAGATATGAAAGAGAGCCGAAGAAATCTGCTGCAACAAAACTTCAACAATTTCAACCATATTTATGGTGAAACGATAGACAATCAGATTCAGAGATTTGTGAAGCTGATCACCCAAATGCAAATGGAAGAAATTCATACAACAAATGCATCCACAAACCGACAACTTCTTAATGCACTACCAAAGAGTTGGGATCATCATGTTGCTATGATCAAGAAGACTAAAGATCTCGCTAGATGCACTCTGCCAGAGATGATCTCTCACATTAAGGCATGCGAACTGGATGATAAGCAAAGAGAAACAAATTACAAGAACAGTATGCTAGCTGCTGGTTTCTCCATTGCTCCCGCTTCCTCTAACAACAGCAACACAGCCTTATTGTCTCAAGGAGGTTTTCAGATGTTTCGCAATACTTCATCCGCTACTCCAACTTCAGCAAAGGTGCACTCATCTGGATCCTCTAATCAAGTCGTTTCTCCTGCTGCCTCTGCTTCCATTCCAAATTCTGGAAATATCTCTACTGCTGCTTCTGCTTCCGCTGCAAACAACGAAATGATAGCCTTCTTTGCTAAACAATCAAAGGAAAACTTGGATATCGCAGCTTCAGTGATCAACTGTTTGAATGCTTTTATTGCAGGAAAACTTGATCCACCAAAGTGGAGTCCTGATGATCTGACACAGATTCATCCAGATGATGTTGAAGAAATGGACATCACCTGGCAGATGGCAATGGCAGCTTTCAGAGCCCAAAAGTTTGTGAAAAGAACAGGTAAAAACAGGTGGGGAAATGCATGGAATGGAGCTGCTAAAGTGCCCTTTAATCTTCGTTGCTTCAACTGTCATGAGGAAGGACACTATGCTCGAAACTGCCCGAAGCCACTTATAAACAGAGATCAAACTCCTGCAACTCCTGCCCAACCTGCAACTCCTAATCGAGAAAGAGCTCTTGTGACCACTACAAGTATAGCAGATGCTGCTGCTTCTGGAAGTCCACAGCCGCAAGGATTAGCACAAGCACTGGTGGTTCAGCCCAACCTCAATTTTGATTGGACTTCAGAAATTGAGCGTCTGAACATATCAGCTCCAGAGAATCAAACTGCTACATCCAACATTGCATTCATGACTTCAAGCGAACATAGCCCAAAGCCAGAGGAAGAGACTGCAGCTGATGACTTTGCGTTCATGACTCAAATTCTTTCAGCTCCTGTTAAAGGTCTCACTAAAGAAGAGGTAATTTCCGTTTTCTGTACTCCTGAGTGTAGGGAAAGGGTTGAGGCTTATAGAATACACAACGCTGAGCTCATTCAAGATTATAATGACATAAAAAATAAGAACTTTACTTTGTCTAAAAATGAGAAACTGTATAAAGAAAAAATTGAGGCTCAGCGAAAGGACATCATCAAACTAAAGGATGATGTGAGTGTAAAAACAGCCCATTTCCTAGAAGCTCAAGAAAAGGTGTGCATTTTAACAAAGGAACTGGAAGATATTAGAAACAGATATCAAATTAATGAACTTAATATCAAGAAGTTTGATTCTTCCAGTAAATTGGTTAAAAATCTTTGTGATCAACAAATCGCTTTTAAAGAAAAGAAAGGGCGTGGCTTGGGTTACACTCAGACTCCTCCTCCGTACAATGATAATTATACTTATCTACCAATGACCGAGGAGGAGATGATAAATGAGAGTAAAATGACGTATGGTTTGAAAAACCACAAATCGTCTGTTCATGACAGACATGTTGAGCCACAAAAGTCTACTCCATTGAATTTTGTTCACAAAGGCACAATTGATCCTAATGTTTCATCTTCGTGTGCAGATGATAGCTCTGAAGTAAAGTGTGATGATGTTCATGGCAGTGAACCGGTTATTATTTCAAATGTTTCTGAACCATATTTTGAACATTATTCTGAACCAACTGAGTCTGACATTGCTTTTACTAGTTCTTTGTTTGCGTCGTTTTCAGCTTATGTTTCGTCTTGTGAGCCTGTTGTTTTGGGCAAAACTGATAATGTTTGTGTTGATGATTTGAACAATAAGTGTGGTGATGATTGTTTTTCAGCTAATGTTTGTGATCCTAACATCTCTAATGTTTCAGCTTGTGAAAATCTTACAGGTGAGGTCCCTCAGGATGCATTCAGTGAAACCACTGAAACGACTTCTCAAGAAAATCAAGAGTATCCTGATTCTTCTTCTGAATCTGTCTCAGTGGGTGTCCCTAATGTTGAATCTAGTGGGACCCCATTGGAAACTGAATTAAACAATGAACCTGAAACTGTGTTGCATGATCAATGCTCTGAGGAAATGCACATTGATGAAACTTCTTCATGTTCAGAAAAGGAACCTGATTCAGTTTCACATGACAAATGCATTGAGGAAGAGCATATTGTTGAGACTTCTTCTTGTTCGGGAAGTGAACCTGAATCAGTTTCATATGATAAATGCCTTGATAAAACGCATTTGGATGAAACTCGTACATGTTCAAATTCTGAATCAAGATTAAGTAAAAATGAAAAGGATGCTGATCTAAGAGAGAAATCTTTAAAAGAAAATTTATCTAAAGAAAAACCACAAGTCAAATCATCTAAATCCTCAGAGCAATCACAAGTCAAACATGTTCAGAAAATTAAAACATCAAATCACACGAAATCAAGCAAACAGAGTCAAAATGTCAAGAATATTCAAAATATGAAACGTCAAACATGTTTTAACTGTGGCATTGCTGGTTACATTGCCAGAAATTGTGGTAAACTCCCAAGGACATCGAACAAGAAAACATCAGGGCGAAATCAGAAGGTCACGTATAACCGATATCACTGTTCGGAGTCCATGATGTCTGCAAGGACTAAGACAATGAAGAACAACTATCATAGGACTAGACCTTCTGATCAGGATTGGAATGCAGCCAAACGCTATAATCAATATCAGAATAGACAAACAAATTTTCAGCGTAATCGAAGTAATTCTTTTGGTAATGCTTTTGAAAGTTTCAATTCTAACTGGTCAAGACAGTTTTGGAAACCTAAAGCTAATGGTATGCAATCCAATTCAATAAAATCATGTCATCAAAATGTCGCCAAAAGGAATGTTTCAAAATTTCTGAATAAAGATAATTTAGTGTGGCAGAGAGTGACGTATATTGATGCACAAGGAAAACCCAGATCCACTATGGGCTGGGTTCCTAAATCTAACTAATCCCGCTAATCGTGCAGGAACAGCTGTGGAGGACTACCGTGCGCCTCTGGTACATGGATAGTGGCTGTTCCAGGCACATGACAGGAGACTTATCCCAACTGGTAAATGTCAAAGAGTTTAATGGTGGATATGTCTCATTTGCGGGAGGAGAGTCAGGCAGAATCACGTTAAAAGGAACTGTTCAAAACGGCGTCTTAAGCTTTGAGAATGTTAATTATGTTCCAGAACTGAAACACAATCTGTTAAGTATTTCGCAGATCTGTGATCGAGGGAATTCAGTTCATTTCACGAAGAAGGGGTGTTATGTTCTTAAGCCTGGGATTGTCATTCCAGAAGACTGGTTCTTGATGACAGCTGAGAGAAAGGGAAATGCTTACGTTATTGATATGAACAAGAAACCGTGTGAAGAGATCACTTGTCTATTTTCAAAGATTTCGGAGCATGATGGTCTGCTGTGGCATCGTCGACTTGGGCATGTGAATATGAAAAACCTGAACCGTCTAGCTAAAGGTCAATTGGTACGTGATCTTCCAATCAAGGACTTCATGTTGGTGGAGAAATGTGTTGCTTGTGCGAAAGGGAAAGCTCATCGAAAACCCCATAAGACTAAACCAGCACCTTCGACAAAAGCTGTACTCGAGCTACTTCACATGGATCTTTTTGGCCCAGTGAATGTGCTAAGTTTTGGGAAGAAAGCTTATTGTCTAGTAATCGTCGATGATTACTCTCGCTACACCTGGGTGTACTTTCTCAGTCATAAAAATGAAACTGCTGTATTGGTGAAACAATTCATCAATTTGGCTGAAAATCAAGCGAGTGCTAAGGTGAAGGTCATTCGATCAGACAATGGGACAGAGTTCAAGAACATTACTTTGGATACATTCTGCATTGATAAGGGAATAGATCGTCAGTACAGTGCGCCACGAACTCCTCAACAAAATGGAGTTGCTGAAAGAAGGAATCGTACTCTCATCGAGGCTGCACGAACTATGCTGGCGGATTCGAAGCTTCCTAGCTTCTTTTGGGCTGAGGCTGTTAGCACGGCTTGTTACATCCAGAATCACGCTTTAGTAAACAAACGTCATATGAAAACGCCTTATGAGATTCTGGAGGGACGTAAACCTTCGGTTTTACACTTTCGTATCTTTGGTTGTCCATGTGTATTATTACTCATGGACTCCAACGGAAAGTTTGAAGTCAAAGGGGACGAATGTTTCTTTGTTGGATATGCTAAGGGCTCTGCTTATAGAGTATACAACAAAGTAACTAAAAAGGTCGTCGAGTCGTGCAACATAGAGTGGCTTGAAGAGAATGCTACGGATGCTAGAGTCGGTCCAGATTGGTTATACGATTATTCTGAATTGTTTAAATCATTTAACCCTTTGTCAAGTGATTTCTCAGGTGCAGGTACGTCCATTCCCAAACAACCATTGTCATTTGAAGACACTGAAGACGAAGAACAGATGCAAGAAAGCGTGAGACATCATACCATTGATCCACCGGGAATGTCGTTTACGCAGCATCCTACGCCTCCGCCGACGTTCAATCGATCCCCTGAAGGTGCCCCAACTGGTGGTTCTGCATCAAGCAGTTCTGACAATGTACTGTTTCCTGAACCAATTCCTGAGGATTGCATTGTCACCACTCCTTTAGCTCATAGTACAGCAGCACCTAATGAGGGGGAGTCTAGCAACACCACCACTTAAGAGGAGATTGTACCTGATTTGGCCATACCTACGAGCGTTCAACGCAATCACCCAATAGAAAATGTGATTGGTCCTGTAAATGCAGGAATTTTAACCAGGAGTCAATCAGGAATCATTAACACTTGCTTATATTCTTGTTATCTTTCTCAAATCGAACCTAAAACCATTGATATAGCTTTGTAGGAACCTGGCTGGGTAGATGCTATGCACGAAGAGCTGAACCAGTTTGAAAAACTTGGAGTATGGAAACTCGTCAAGTTGCCAACAGGAAAACGTAAGCTTGGAACTAGATGGGTATTTCGAAACAAGCAGGATTCTGCAGGAGTCATCGTTCGAAACAAAGCAAGGCTGGTGGTTCAGGGATTTAGACAAATTGAAGGACTGGACTATGATGAAGTATATGCTCCAGTTGCACGACTTGAAGCCATCCGGATCTTTTTAGCTTACGCGTCATACATGGGATTCACTGTTTATCAGATGGATGTCAAGACCGCGTTTCTCTATGGAGATGTGAAGGAAGAAATTTTTGTCGAGCAGCCACCAGGGTTTGTGCATCCAGACCATCCTGAGTACGCTTACAAGCTAGACAAGGCACTGTACGGGTTACACCAGGCTCCTCGAGCTTGGTATGCTACCTTAACAGAGCATCTTTTGGCTCATGGGTATACGCGTGGCACCATAGACCAGACTCTGTTTATCAAGAAGGTAGGAAGTGATCAAATCTTGGTTCAAATCTATGTTGATGATATCATTTTCGGATCTACAAGTGAGGATCTTTGCAAGGAGTTTGAGAGAGTTATGAAGAAGAAGTTTGAAATGAGTGCTCTGGGGGAAATGACACTGTTTTTGGGTCTACAAGTCAAGCAGAGTTCGCAAGGGATTCTTATTCATCAAGGGAAGTATGTGGATGATGTGCTGGCAAAATTCAGATTTACGGATGCAAAGCCTGCTGAAACACCCATGGCAGAGAGACCACTATTGACTGAAGATGAAGAAGGAGAGTCTGTAAATCAACGTCAATACAGGTCCATGATCGGGTCATTGATGTATCTCACAGCTAGCCGTCCGGACATCATGTTTGCTGTTTGCAACTGTGCACGCTATCAGGCTAATCCTAAAACTTCTCATCTTACTGCTGTTAAAAGAATCTTTCGGTATCTTAAAGGCCGACCTCGGTTTGGCCTGTGGTATCCGAGGGATTCCAATTTTGACTTGTTTGCTTTCTCTGACAGCAACTTTGGAGGTACTGACAGTGACAGGAAATCTACATCTGCGGGATGCCAATTTTTGGGTGATCGGCTCATTTCTTGGCAATGCAAGAAACAACAAACAGTGGCGATATCTACAGCTGAAGCCGAGTATGTTGCTACTTCTGCTTCTTGCTCTCAAGTGGTGTGGATGCAACATCAATTGCAGGATTATGGTTTGACTTATCTTAACACTACTATTTACTGCGATAATGATGCTGCAATACAAATTGTTCGAAATCCTGTCTTTCACTCCAAAACCAAGCACATTGATATTAAAGTTCATTTTATCCGAGACTGTTTTGACAGAGGTCTTATTACTCTTGAACAAATCGACACAGATGCAAATGCTGCCGATTTGTTCACCAAACCTGTCAGCAGCTCGAAATTCAGAGTGCTTGTGGATTTTCTAAAAATGATCCGTTTTACTGATTGAGCATGTTTTTTGTTTTTCGTAGGTAAATTTGTTCATAAAGTTTTCTATTCTTAGGTAGTTTTTTATTTATGTTCAAATTTAGGGGGAGAAATTTTGAAAAATACAAAAACATTAAAAAAATCGAAAAATACAAAAAGAAGTGTGGCTGGACTGGGAAATGAAATGAATTTTCACATTATGGTCGAGGGCTGACTCATGTAAGACCAGTATCGAAAAAGTTTGACTCTAGTATGATGTGTTGGTAGGCTCTATCCTTAAGATTGGAAACATTAGCTGTTTCTGTTCAGAACTAAACTAGTACATGACCTCAGAAAAGAAAATCACCTGGAATTAGCTCATGTCTATTTGAATGTCTGTATGTTTTTCCCGATACACACAATTTTGATCTGATTCTGAAATCTTATCTGAAAAAGTCGTGTACCTCCTCTGCTGCATCCAGATACATGCTGACCTGGAGGTGGCGCTTTGAACAACACTTGAAGGTTAAGGATTATAAACTGTGGCGAAGCATTTTGAGAGGTCCTAGGGAGATTATGATGGAAAGCTCCACTGAACCAGGTCTTAAGGTAAAGAAACCTAGAGATCAGTACACTGAAGATGATTTGCTTATTGTTGAAGAAGATGATCGAGCTCTTTCTTACTTAACCATGGGATTGGGTCCTGATATTGCTATTGGATTTCGCACCTGCAAATCTGCCAAAGAATTGTGCGATTCTCTGATCGAAGTATATGAAGGAAACGAAGATATGAAAGAGAGCCGAAGAAATCTGCTGCAACAAAACTTCAACAATTTCAACCATATTTATGGTGAAACGATAGACAATCAGATTCAGAGATTTGTGAAGCTGATCACCCAAATGCAAATGGAAGAAATTCATACAACAAATGCATCCACAAACCGACAACTTCTTAATGCACTACCAAAGAGTTGGGATCATCATGTTGCTATGATCAAGAAGACTAAAGATCTCGCTAGATGCACTCTGCCAGAGATGATCTCTCACATTAAGGCATGCGAACTGGATGATAAGCAAAGAGAAACAAATTACAAGAACAGTATGCTAGCTGCTGGTTTCTCCATTGCTCCCGCTTCCTCTAACAACAGCAACACAGCCTTATTGTCTCAAGGAGGTTTTCAGATGTTTCGCAATACTTCATCCGCTACTCCAACTTCAGCAAAGGTGCACTCATCTGGATCCTCTAATCAAGTCGTTTCTCCTGCTGCCTCTGCTTCCATTCCAAATTCTGGAAATATCTCTACTGCTGCTTCTGCTTCCGCTGCAAACAACGAAATGATAGCCTTCTTTGCTAAACAATCAAAGGAAAACTTGGATATCGCAGCTTCAGTGATCAACTGTTTGAATGCTTTTATTGCAGGAAAACTTGATCCACCAAAGTGGAGTCCTGATGATCTGACACAGATTCATCCAGATGATGTTGAAGAAATGGACATCACCTGGCAGATGGCAATGGCAGCTTTCAGAGCCCAAAAGTTTGTGAAAAGAACAGGTAAAAACAGGTGGGGAAATGCATGGAATGGAGCTGCTAAAGTGCCCTTTAATCTTCGTTGCTTCAACTGTCATGAGGAAGGACACTATGCTCGAAACTGCCCGAAGCCACTTATAAACAGAGATCAAACTCCTGCAACTCCTGCCCAACCTGCAACTCCTAATCGAGAAAGAGCTCTTGTGACCACTACAAGTATAGCAGATGCTGCTGCTTCTGGAAGTCCACAGCCGCAAGGATTAGCACAAGCACTGGTGGTTCAGCCCAACCTCAATTTTGATTGGACTTCAGAAATTGAGCGTCTGAACATATCAGCTCCAGAGAATCAAACTGCTACATCCAACATTGCATTCATGACTTCAAGCGAACATAGCCCAAAGCCAGAGGAAGAGACTGCAGCTGATGACTTTGCGTTCATGACTCAAATTCTTTCAGCTCCTGTTAAAGGTCTCACTAAAGAAGAGGTAATTTCCGTTTTCTGTACTCCTGAGTGTAGGGAAAGGGTTGAGGCTTATAGAATACACAACGCTGAGCTCATTCAAGATTATAATGACATAAAAAATAAGAACTTTACTTTGTCTAAAAATGAGAAACTGTATAAAGAAAAAATTGAGGCTCAGCGAAAGGACATCATCAAACTAAAGGATGATGTGAGTGTAAAAACAGCCCATTTCCTAGAAGCTCAAGAAAAGGTGTGCATTTTAACAAAGGAACTGGAAGATATTAGAAACAGATATCAAATTAATGAACTTAATATCAAGAAGTTTGATTCTTCCAGTAAATTGGTTAAAAATCTTTGTGATCAACAAATCGCTTTTAAAGAAAAGAAAGGGCGTGGCTTGGGTTACACTCAGACTCCTCCTCCGTACAATGATAATTATACTTATCTACCAATGACCGAGGAGGAGATGATAAATGAGAGTAAAATGACGTATGGTTTGAAAAACCACAAATCGTCTGTTCATGACAGACATGTTGAGCCACAAAAGTCTACTCCATTGAATTTTGTTCACAAAGGCACAATTGATCCTAATGTTTCATCTTCGTGTGCAGATGATAGCTCTGAAGTAAAGTGTGATGATGTTCATGGCAGTGAACCGGTTATTATTTCAAATGTTTCTGAACCATATTTTGAACATTATTCTGAACCAACTGAGTCTGACATTGCTTTTACTAGTTCTTTGTTTGCGTCGTTTTCAGCTTATGTTTCGTCTTGTGAGCCTGTTGTTTTGGGCAAAACTGATAATGTTTGTGTTGATGATTTGAACAATAAGTGTGGTGATGATTGTTTTTCAGCTAATGTTTGTGATCCTAACATCTCTAATGTTTCAGCTTGTGAAAATCTTACAGGTGAGGTCCCTCAGGATGCATTCAGTGAAACCACTGAAACGACTTCTCAAGAAAATCAAGAGTATCCTGATTCTTCTTCTGAATCTGTCTCAGTGGGTGTCCCTAATGTTGAATCTAGTGGGACCCCATTGGAAACTGAATTAAACAATGAACCTGAAACTGTGTTGCATGATCAATGCTCTGAGGAAATGCACATTGATGAAACTTCTTCATGTTCAGAAAAGGAACCTGATTCAGTTTCACATGACAAATGCATTGAGGAAGAGCATATTGTTGAGACTTCTTCTTGTTCGGGAAGTGAACCTGAATCAGTTTCATATGATAAATGCCTTGATAAAACGCATTTGGATGAAACTCGTACATGTTCAAATTCTGAATCAAGATTAAGTAAAAATGAAAAGGATGCTGATCTAAGAGAGAAATCTTTAAAAGAAAATTTATCTAAAGAAAAACCACAAGTCAAATCATCTAAATCCTCAGAGCAATCACAAGTCAAACATGTTCAGAAAATTAAAACATCAAATCACACGAAATCAAGCAAACAGAGTCAAAATGTCAAGAATATTCAAAATATGAAACGTCAAACATGTTTTAACTGTGGCATTGCTGGTTACATTGCCAGAAATTGTGGTAAACTCCCAAGGACATCGAACAAGAAAACATCAGGGCGAAATCAGAAGGTCACGTATAACCGATATCACTGTTCGGAGTCCATGATGTCTGCAAGGACTAAGACAATGAAGAACAACTATCATAGGACTAGACCTTCTGATCAGGATTGGAATGCAGCCAAACGCTATAATCAATATCAGAATAGACAAACAAATTTTCAGCGTAATCGAAGTAATTCTTTTGGTAATGCTTTTGAAAGTTTCAATTCTAACTGGTCAAGACAGTTTTGGAAACCTAAAGCTAATGGTATGCAATCCAATTCAATAAAATCATGTCATCAAAATGTCGCCAAAAGGAATGTTTCAAAATTTCTGAATAAAGATAATTTAGTGTGGCAGAGAGTGACGTATATTGATGCACAAGGAAAACCCAGATCCACTATGGGCTGGGTTCCTAAATCTAACTAATCCCGCTAATCGTGCAGGAACAGCTGTGGAGGACTACCGTGCGCCTCTGGTACATGGATAGTGGCTGTTCCAGGCACATGACAGGAGACTTATCCCAACTGGTAAATGTCAAAGAGTTTAATGGTGGATATGTCTCATTTGCGGGAGGAGAGTCAGGCAGAATCACGTTAAAAGGAACTGTTCAAAACGGCGTCTTAAGCTTTGAGAATGTTAATTATGTTCCAGAACTGAAACACAATCTGTTAAGTATTTCGCAGATCTGTGATCGAGGGAATTCAGTTCATTTCACGAAGAAGGGGTGTTATGTTCTTAAGCCTGGGATTGTCATTCCAGAAGACTGGTTCTTGATGACAGCTGAGAGAAAGGGAAATGCTTACGTTATTGATATGAACAAGAAACCGTGTGAAGAGATCACTTGTCTATTTTCAAAGATTTCGGAGCATGATGGTCTGCTGTGGCATCGTCGACTTGGGCATGTGAATATGAAAAACCTGAACCGTCTAGCTAAAGGTCAATTGGTACGTGATCTTCCAATCAAGGACTTCATGTTGGTGGAGAAATGTGTTGCTTGTGCGAAAGGGAAAGCTCATCGAAAACCCCATAAGACTAAACCAGCACCTTCGACAAAAGCTGTACTCGAGCTACTTCACATGGATCTTTTTGGCCCAGTGAATGTGCTAAGTTTTGGGAAGAAAGCTTATTGTCTAGTAATCGTCGATGATTACTCTCGCTACACCTGGGTGTACTTTCTCAGTCATAAAAATGAAACTGCTGTATTGGTGAAACAATTCATCAATTTGGCTGAAAATCAAGCGAGTGCTAAGGTGAAGGTCATTCGATCAGACAATGGGACAGAGTTCAAGAACATTACTTTGGATACATTCTGCATTGATAAGGGAATAGATCGTCAGTACAGTGCGCCACGAACTCCTCAACAAAATGGAGTTGCTGAAAGAAGGAATCGTACTCTCATCGAGGCTGCACGAACTATGCTGGCGGATTCGAAGCTTCCTAGCTTCTTTTGGGCTGAGGCTGTTAGCACGGCTTGTTACATCCAGAATCACGCTTTAGTAAACAAACGTCATATGAAAACGCCTTATGAGATTCTGGAGGGACGTAAACCTTCGGTTTTACACTTTCGTATCTTTGGTTGTCCATGTGTATTATTACTCATGGACTCCAACGGAAAGTTTGAAGTCAAAGGGGACGAATGTTTCTTTGTTGGATATGCTAAGGGCTCTGCTTATAGAGTATACAACAAAGTAACTAAAAAGGTCGTCGAGTCGTGCAACATAGAGTGGCTTGAAGAGAATGCTACGGATGCTAGAGTCGGTCCAGATTGGTTATACGATTATTCTGAATTGTTTAAATCATTTAACCCTTTGTCAAGTGATTTCTCAGGTGCAGGTACGTCCATTCCCAAACAACCATTGTCATTTGAAGACACTGAAGACGAAGAACAGATGCAAGAAAGCGTGAGACATCATACCATTGATCCACCGGGAATGTCGTTTACGCAGCATCCTACGCCTCCGCCGACGTTCAATCGATCCCCTGAAGGTGCCCCAACTGGTGGTTCTGCATCAAGCAGTTCTGACAATGTACTGTTTCCTGAACCAATTCCTGAGGATTGCATTGTCACCACTCCTTTAGCTCATAGTACAGCAGCACCTAATGAGGGGGAGTCTAGCAACACCACCACTTAAGAGGAGATTGTACCTGATTTGGCCATACCTACGAGCGTTCAACGCAATCACCCAATAGAAAATGTGATTGGTCCTGTAAATGCAGGAATTTTAACCAGGAGTCAATCAGGAATCATTAACACTTGCTTATATTCTTGTTATCTTTCTCAAATCGAACCTAAAACCATTGATATAGCTTTGTAGGAACCTGGCTGGGTAGATGCTATGCACGAAGAGCTGAACCAGTTTGAAAAACTTGGAGTATGGAAACTCGTCAAGTTGCCAACAGGAAAACGTAAGCTTGGAACTAGATGGGTATTTCGAAACAAGCAGGATTCTGCAGGAGTCATCGTTCGAAACAAAGCAAGGCTGGTGGTTCAGGGATTTAGACAAATTGAAGGACTGGACTATGATGAAGTATATGCTCCAGTTGCACGACTTGAAGCCATCCGGATCTTTTTAGCTTACGCGTCATACATGGGATTCACTGTTTATCAGATGGATGTCAAGACCGCGTTTCTCTATGGAGATGTGAAGGAAGAAATTTTTGTCGAGCAGCCACCAGGGTTTGTGCATCCAGACCATCCTGAGTACGCTTACAAGCTAGACAAGGCACTGTACGGGTTACACCAGGCTCCTCGAGCTTGGTATGCTACCTTAACAGAGCATCTTTTGGCTCATGGGTATACGCGTGGCACCATAGACCAGACTCTGTTTATCAAGAAGGTAGGAAGTGATCAAATCTTGGTTCAAATCTATGTTGATGATATCATTTTCGGATCTACAAGTGAGGATCTTTGCAAGGAGTTTGAGAGAGTTATGAAGAAGAAGTTTGAAATGAGTGCTCTGGGGGAAATGACACTGTTTTTGGGTCTACAAGTCAAGCAGAGTTCGCAAGGGATTCTTATTCATCAAGGGAAGTATGTGGATGATGTGCTGGCAAAATTCAGATTTACGGATGCAAAGCCTGCTGAAACACCCATGGCAGAGAGACCACTATTGACTGAAGATGAAGAAGGAGAGTCTGTAAATCAACGTCAATACAGGTCCATGATCGGGTCATTGATGTATCTCACAGCTAGCCGTCCGGACATCATGTTTGCTGTTTGCAACTGTGCACGCTATCAGGCTAATCCTAAAACTTCTCATCTTACTGCTGTTAAAAGAATCTTTCGGTATCTTAAAGGCCGACCTCGGTTTGGCCTGTGGTATCCGAGGGATTCCAATTTTGACTTGTTTGCTTTCTCTGACAGCAACTTTGGAGGTACTGACAGTGACAGGAAATCTACATCTGCGGGATGCCAATTTTTGGGTGATCGGCTCATTTCTTGGCAATGCAAGAAACAACAAACAGTGGCGATATCTACAGCTGAAGCCGAGTATGTTGCTACTTCTGCTTCTTGCTCTCAAGTGGTGTGGATGCAACATCAATTGCAGGATTATGGTTTGACTTATCTTAACACTACTATTTACTGCGATAATGATGCTGCAATACAAATTGTTCGAAATCCTGTCTTTCACTCCAAAACCAAGCACATTGATATTAAAGTTCATTTTATCCGAGACTGTTTTGACAGAGGTCTTATTACTCTTGAACAAATCGACACAGATGCAAATGCTGCCGATTTGTTCACCAAACCTGTCAGCAGCTCGAAATTCAGAGTGCTTGTGGATTTTCTAAAAATGATCCGTTTTACTGATTGAGCATGTTTTTTGTTTTTCGTAGGTAAATTTGTTCATAAAGTTTTCTATTCTTAGGTAGTTTTTTATTTATGTTCAAATTTAGGGGGAGAAATTTTGAAAAATACAAAAACATTAAAAAAATCGAAAAATACAAAAAGAAGTGTGGCTGGACTGGGAAATGAAATGAATTTTCACATTATGGTCGAGGGCTGACTCATGTAAGACCAGTATCGAAAAAGTTTGACTCTAGTATGATGTGTTGGTAGGCTCTATCCTTAAGATTGGAAACATTAGCTGTTTCTGTTCAGAACTAAACTAGTACATGACCTCAGAAAAGAAAATCACCTGGAATTAGCTCATGTCTATTTGAATGTCTGTATGTTTTTCCCGATACACACAATTTTGATCTGATTCTGAAATCTTATCTGAAAAAGTCGTGTACCTCCTCTGCTGCATCCAGATACATGCTGACCTGGAGGTGCTAGGCAACTACAGCTTCTGCTGCATCCAGATACATGCTGACCTAGCTGTACGTTGTCGATCTGTAGATCAATTAACACCCGAAAGAGGCCCTCAAGTGCCCAAAAGAAACCCATGAAACCTATATCAAATTGAGAAAACTCATTTGATTTGTATATTACACCATCTCTGCTTAAGATCTATTCTGTTCTCTTCTCAATCTAATCCCAGTTAAGATTTCAGAAATTTGGATTGGACTTGTGAAATATGTGGTAGGGAAACTGCTTGCATGATAGAGTGAGCTGTGCATAATCCCAGGATTTGATTAGTATTTGTTTGGGTGTTCATTATTAAAATATCAAAACATGATAAAATGAGATACAGGCAGTGATATGGAAAAGGTCTAGGGAGATGAGTTTAAGAGGACAAATATACTGGCAGTTGTCTAGATCATCCTGTAGTAGATCAGTGTTGATAAGTGAAGTCAAGCCCGAAACCTTGTGATTTGATCCCTGAGTATCTATGCAAATTTCCTAATTTATTTTTGTAAATAATATTTTATTATTTAATTTTGTTTTAGGTTTTTATTTTGCAAACATTGCTCAGAAGGTTAACGGATAATTTTTAAAATTAAATCTGATTTTGAAATGGGGTTAAAGAAAATGTTTGATAAATCTGTTTGAGCCCAAGGTCTTAAGGCCCAAGCCCATAAGACATGGGCCCGTGATAAAAGTGAAGTATAAAAAGGTGGTTACGAGTCATAACCTATGTTCACTCGCAACTAAATTTTATTCTCTCTCGAAATTCCGGTCATCATTGAAGATTCCGACCTGTCTCCGGTTGCGACTCGCAATCTGCTTTTTGATAATCAAGGTATTATGATGTCATTATTCAAGTTTTTGCAGAAAATTATGAATGTTTGAAGAAGCTCCGATGAAGATTTGAAGATTCCGTTGAAGATTTGAAGATTCCGATGAAGTTTCCGATGAAGTTTTTGACTCGCAACCAAGAACACTTAGATGAAGTTTATGTGTTTATGTGGTTGCGACTCAAACAATACAAGGACTCGAAACCAGTGGTTACGAGTCGCAACATCAAGATTGCTACTCATGGTTGCGACTCAAAGTCTGTTAGTTGCGACTCATGATTGCGACTCGAAATCTGTTGATTGCGACTCATGGTTGCGACTCGCAGACAAGTGGTTTCGACTCGAGACCTTTTAGTTTCGACTCATGGTCTCGAGTGAACAGTGACAGTGTTTATTTTTATTTTATTTTTATCACTGTTATAACCAAAATTGGAAACTTATTTGACTTGTGTTGTGTGTAGAAAAATGGATTTAAAGTTTATATCTTCTCATAATCAAGTCGGATACTTAGCACCTCCACCAGAGAAACACAAGCAGCTGTATACGTCGTTGATGAAAGGCCTAAATACATGCCGGATTGTTCATGCTCTTCGTGAGAATCCAGTTGTTAATGAAAGCCTTATCCGAGATTTTTGGAAGAGTGCTAAAGTCGAAATCGTTGAAGGAAAGGGAGCTATAGTTGCTGAGATTCAAGAGATGAAAGTTATAGTGACTGAGCAGATGATTAGAGAAGTGTTGAAGTTTAATGATCAGGAAACAGATCCTATAGAACTTCCTGCTGGAACAGTGGAAGCAATTCTACCTCGTTTAAGCTATGAAGGAAAGTTTCCTCCCCTGGTAAAGAAGTTTGTGCATCCTTACTGGCGTCTATTACTGCACATGTTCCTTTTGTGCATGACAGAAAATAGAGGGGGAATTGATCAGTTGAATATCACTCAGTCTGCTGCTTTGATATGTGTGATTACAAATGAGCCGTTCAATTATTCAAGATATATCTTGGAAGCAATGAAGAGAAATGCAATTGGTCTTCGAAAGGATAAGTTTCTTATGTATCCAAGGTTTGTGCAGATGATTTTGAATGAGTGTTATCCAGGATTGAAGAGATCTGGTAATACGTTGGAATTAAAGCCTATGGGTCCTTCCTGTTTTGGTGCTCTTACTACAAAGAAGGGAACTGAGAAAAGGTTTGAAGGTTTGATTGAATTGGAGAAATTTGGTCAGTTCGCAGAGACGGAAGATGTTGGTGAGAATCCAGTAATGACACGATCTGTTCCAGAGCATAGTGTATCTGCACGTGCTATTGTTGCTGAAGAACATGATATTCTGAGGAGAGTTGAAGGTGAGCCTGAGACAGAGCGTATTACAATTAACTCTGACGATGAAGGTGTTGAAATAATGTGTGACTCTGATGATGACATAGAACTTCCTCCTGAAGTTGATGCTGTTTCTACGGTTGAACCAGTGATTACTGCTGAAAGCTTGGCTATGCTAATAAAGTCAGTAACTGACAAGATGGGAAATCCTCCTTCCAATCTGTCAGTATCAACTGAAGAGCCTGTTGATAGCCCTATGGATTCTGATTCCATTCCATTAAAAAGGAAAAGGAGGGATCCTAGACCTGGAATGTTTGTTGAACAAGGAAAAGATCAATCCGAGAACGTTGCTGATGATGACGAAGGTTTGTATGACTTCGATTTTGAAAAGAATGTTAGCGATACTACCACCACTGCAGAGAACATCTTTGAGTTTGACGTTGATACTCAAAGGGATGAGATAGCTACGATGAATGTTGAAGTTCGCAATGACGCTGGGCCCTCTGGAATTGTTCATGATGAACCTGGCAGTTCTAGTGGTAAAAGACCTGAAGAACCACTAAGAATGCCGTTTGATGATGATTCAAGTGATGAAGATGAATTTATCAGCATGAGAGATATGAAGAAACGAATGGTTGTGCTTGAGCAAGATTCGATTCATAAAGATGCAAAGATTATCCAACTTGAAGATACTATTGTAAAGAAAGATCAACAGATTGAGCAACTTCAAGGAGATGTTAGTTTGTTGTTCAATATTGTTTATGATTTACGAGGAAAGTTGGAGAAGAAGTTTGGGCAAGAATTTTCTGATCCAACTGATGTTGAAAACAGAAGAAAAGCTATTGCTAAAGATGATGCTGAAAGAAGTGCTGCGATGGAAAAATATTTCACGAGAGTTACAGATCCAGTTGCAGACAAAGAGAAGGCAGAGAGGATGAAAAAGAAAAGAGAGTTTGTGATCTTGAAGAACAAGAATGTGAATCCAGATGATGAAGATGCTCATGCAACTCATCATTTAATGGATGTTGGTGAAACTCTCTATGATAAAGTTGGTAATCGTTCTGGTGTAGTTAGCTGGGGATATGACCATGATCGTAAGAGATGGTGGATAAAGAGAAAAGTTGGTCCTGTCGAGTGGTACAAACGTTCAGGACAGTTTCAGTCTTTCACTAAGGTGGATTTGACAGATTTGTCTAATGCACCTTATGTGGATGATAAGCCTGGAGGTGCTGGATATGCATTTTTTGAGAGGTTGAAGAGGGAGGTTCTTAAAGGTTTTCCTTCAATGCGTACGGCAGATTCCATTGTTAAACCAGCGAAAGGGATTAGAGATCCTTACACAAACAAGCGTATGAAGATTGTGCATTGGCCAGCTACGGATAAAGAGAAGACGATTCCGTTAGTGAGAAAGATTCCCAAAGGTGCACTGAAAACATTACACTTTTGGGCATATGATGAACGTCTTGGGCAGGCGGTGATTGTTTGTGATGGAGATGCAAGTTTTTGTTTGGTCGATCAGATTGACTTGTTGAATCTTGCTGTTGAAGATCTAGAAGTATTGGCATGCAATCAAATCAGAGCTACAGAGAAATATGAAGAAATTGCTAAGGGTTGGACGTCTGCTGTAGCGTCTGTTCTGCATATTCATAAGAAGGGATTCAGTGGATATAAAGATCGTATAAGTGGTGGTGATCAAGGTAATTGAAGTCAGAAGAACTTTCATGCATAAACCTAGGGGGAGATTGTTGGAACCTGAAGGTTTATTCATGTAGGTTAGCATAGTTTAAGGGTTGTTTTGTTTATTTCTTTTATGTATGTATGTGGGCCGATTATATGTATGTGGGTCATGTCGCAACCGGGTTGGATAGTGGGCTTAGGTTTCGGCCTACTTGATTAGTATTTAAGCAAACCTCAACCTTTTGGTTGAGGTTGTTGATCACATAGGAGGTTGCGAGTTCCACTGCAAGGTCTTGTATCAGTCATCGTTGATCGTTGAATGCAAGATACTTTTGGTTTGTGATTTCTATTATTCTAGATCATTGTTCTTTATCATTGTTTAATCTTGAATCATCTTGTGATTGAATTCCGCACCTTCACAAGACATTGTTGATATCATTGATTGATCCTGCAAGGGTTTTACATCTGGTGCGAACCAAAGTTTTATTAATACTTCATTTTGTCAAGCTCTCAAGTTACCTTTAACCACTCTTAGGGAAATTTTCACAGTTGAAACCGCAGAAGGAAATTCTGTAAATATAGATAAAATCTGGCAAGAAGGAAAAATAGAACTATTAGGCCATAAGTTTTCTGCAAATCTGTTACCAATGAATTTAGCCGGGTTCGATGTAGTATTAGGAATGGATTGGTTAATAGCCAACCATGCACGAATCCTATGTGACAAAAATGCAGTAGAAATTCAAACCCCTTCAGGAGAGGCAATTGTAATTACTGGAAACAAACCTCGAAAGCCACTGAAATTTATCTCAGTAATGAAATTGGCAAACTATTCGAGAAAGCAGGAAATGGTGTATATGATTTCAGTAATCATTAACACTAAAGATAAGGAACTTCAGGATATTCCAATAGTTTCAGAATACCCAGACGTTTTTCCAGAAGAATTACCTGGGTTACCACCTGATAGAGAAGTAGAGTTTAGAATTCATTTAATTCCAAGTACTGCACCAATAGCCAAAACACCATATAGATTAGCACCTACCGAAATGCTAGAATTGAAAAAGCAATTAGATGAATTATTAAGCAAAGGATTCATACAACCGAGTTCATCCCCTTGGGGTGCACCGGTACTGTTTGTGAAAAAGAAAGATGGATCGATGAGAATGTGTATCGATTATAGAGAATTGAATAAGGTTACGATTAAGAATCGATACCCACTACCTAGGATTGATGATCTTTTTGATCAATTGCAAGGAGCTAGGTATTTCTCTAAGATAGATTTAAGATCTGGATATCATCAGTTGAAGGTACAAGAAGAAGACATACCTAAAACTGCCTTCAGAACTAGGTATGGTCATTATGAGTTTACAGTCATGCCCTTTGGATTAACAAATGCCCCAGCAGCATTCATGGACATGATGAATCGAATCTGTAAACCATACTTGGATAAATTTGTGATCGTTTACATCGACGACATACTTATTTATTCCAAAAGCCAAAAAGAACATTGTGAACACTTACACGTTCTCTTAACCTTGTTAAGAAAAGAAAAGCTTTATGCCAAATTCTCGAAATGTGAATTTTGGCTGCAAGAAGTACAATTCTTAGGTCATGTGGTAAATCATGAAGGTATCCATGTAGATCCTGCTAAGATAGAAGCAATTACAAAGTGGAAAGTCCCACACACAGCTATGGAGACAAGAAGTTTTCTAGGCTTAGCTGGATACTATAGACGATTTATCAAAGATTTTTCTAAGATAGCCGTACCATTAACTAAGTTAACCTGTAAAGCCACCAAGTTTGAATGGGGACATAGACAAGAAGAAGCTTTTAAAATTTTAAAGCACCGATTGACAAATGCACCAATTTTAGCCTTACCCGAGGGAACAGAAGATTTTGAAGTATATTGTGATGCTTCAAAATTAGGCTATGGATGTGTGTTAATGCAACGCAAGAAGGTAATTGCGTATGCTTCTAGACAATTGAAAAAGCACAAAGAAAATTATACGACTCATGATTTAGAATTAGGAGCCATAATTTTTGCCCTTAAGATATGGAGACATTATCTGTATGGAAGTAAGTTTACTGTTTATACAGATCATAAGAGTTTAAGATATATATTTGGGCAAAAAGAGTTAAACATGAGGCAAAGAAGATGGATGGAGATGTTAAGCGATTACGACTGTGATATCCAATATCACGAAGGAAAGGCAAATATAGTTGCAGATGCCTTAAGTCGTAAGTACCATGAGAAACAAAAACGAGTCCGTGCTCTGAGGTTAAATCTACAAGTAGATTTAATGGCACAAATTAAAGAAGTTCAGAAAACAGCAATCCAAGACGATGCTGAATGAATGAAAGGTTACCTAAAAGAATTAGAACAAGGAAACGATGGAATTTGGAAATTCCATAAGAAACGAATTTGGGTACCTAAGCAAGGAGAGTTAAGAAATAAGATTTTAGAAGAAGCTCATAAATCTAGGTATACCATGCACCCAGGAAATAATAAGATGTACCAAGATTTAAGGAATAATTTCTGGTGGATAGGAATGAAAAAGGATATAGCCGAATACGTATCCAAGTGCTTAACTTGTTCACAAGTTAAAGCTGAACACCAGAAACCTTCAGGACTACTACAACAGTTAGAAATGCCTGTATGGAAATGGGAACTCATAACAATGGATTTTGTTACCAAGTTACCCAGAACCAGAAAAGGTAATGATGCTATTTGGGTAATTGTCGATCGATTAACCAAATCAGCTCATTTTCTACCAATGAAAGAAACCTTTAGCATGGAAAGGTTAGCACAACTGTACGTGGATGAAGTAGTATCCCTACATGGAGTCCCGCTCTCCATTGTATCGGATAGAGATAGTCGTTTTACTTCTCATTTCTGGACAAGTTTTCAGAAAGCAATGGGAACTCAACTAAATCTAAGTACTGCTTATCATCCACAAACAGACGGACAGAGTGAAAGGACAATACAAACTCTAGAAGACATGCTCCGAGCATGTGTAATTGACTTTGGTGGTAATTGGGATAGCCATTTGCCATTAATTGAATTCTCCTATAACAATAGTTATCATTCAAGCATCGAAGCTGCACCATTCGAAGCACTGTACGGACGTAAGTGCAGAACTCCAGTATGTTGGGCAGAAATCGGAGAAAGTCAATTATCAGGTCCTGAAATTGTACAAGAAACTACTGACAAGATAACTCAGATCAATGAAAGATTGAAAACAGCCAGAGATCGCCAGAAAAGCTATGCAGACAATCGTTGCAAGCCGCTCGAATTCCAAGTAGGAGATAAAGTACTTTTAAAAGTTTCTCCTTGGAAAGGAGTAGTGCGATTCGGTAAGAAAGGAAAACTGAGTCCAAGGTATATTGGACCATTCCCCGTGATTCAACGAATAGGACCAGTAGCTTATCGTTTACAACTACCAGAAGAATTAGCTGGAGTACATAATGTATTTCATGTATCCAATCTCAAGAAATGTCTATCAGATGAGTCCCTGGTAGTACCTCTTCAAGATGTAGAGGTGAACGAAAAGTTGAAGTTTATAGAGAAACCACTACAGATCAGAGATAGAAAATTCAAGTTTCTCAAACACAAACGATTGGTATTGGTCAAAGTCAAATGGGAATCCAAGAGAGGACCAGAGTATACTTGGGAACTGGAATCAGAAATGAAGCGAAAGTACCCTCATTTATTCCAATAAATCTAGAGGACGAGATTTTTCTTAAGGTGGGGAGGATGTAACAACTGTCACGAAAATCGATAATTAGGATGATAATTAGGCAATAAGAAAACCCTAATTGAAACACCCAAGTAATTCCGCATAAACCCTAAAATTTTCATAACAATCAGAATCAGGATCAGGGCCCCTAAAACTCGAGGGGGGTAAAACCTAGCTAGTAATTATCTTAAAATTCTTGCTGGAGAAGCAAAATTCGTTTGTTTGTCAACTCATCTAAGCTACTGGACACGAAACAAACCTAGGCTAGTAAATAGACCCGTCGCGCCACGCAACGGGTACACCTGTCTCTCTCGCGTGGCGCGAGGGAGTGCATTTTTCAGATATAAATAGTGGATGTTGGCACTTGAAGTTTTCTGTTCATTCGACGTCCAAATTCTCTGTAACCATCGAGTTATAGCGAATATCGTTCACAACACACACCGATCACGAAGTGTTGCCACAATCAGGGTAATAACTCGATCGCTATTACGATTCAACGTCCGATCGATTATAACTATCCAACGATTGTCCAAGTGCTGCTCAAATTGAGCTGATACTTTGATTATTCGTCGTGATTTCAACTTGAATATTAGAGTGCGGTTCGAATCCGGACTATGCTCTGTTATTCGTTGTAAATCCGATTGAATTATTAAGTATTGCACTTGATAATCTTTGTGAGGGTTTAATCTCGTGAATTGACGTAACTGCTGTATTAGTTACTAACCTGCCTGTGTGTGCATTGTGTTAATTTAGGATAATCAAGGCTAATCAGTAGGCTTATCTATTGCTCGTTAATCTGCAATGTGAGTCATTCTCTTTTTATCAACTGTTTTACAAAACTCCAAGATATTTTCAAAGTTATAATTACAGGGATTAAGTCTTTGTAATCACCATATTACAGCCGGTATGTGGGGTTTTGTATACATTACTTGTTTCCCGTCACACTTGGACAAACGGGTGGCCAAGGGGTGATCTGACCACAGTCACAGACACCATTGGACAAATGGGCTAGCCAATGGGTGGTCGAGTGACAAATACTGCGGGTAGTTGGTTTGATATCAGAAACATTGTAATTCCCCTTAATACTGTAATTTATAACTAACGGGTCAGTTTAGAAAACAGAATGATTCACTCAGTATTTCCCCGCTGACAAAACCTTTTTCAAACATGTTTCAGGTGATCTGTGCGATCCAGGAAAAGTGCAGTAAAGCACTACAAGCTCAGAGAAGTGGCTCATTGTGAATAAATAAATAAAACATGTTTTGGAAAATAATGATTTCTGTGTGAAATCAACTGATTGTAAATTATGGGATTTTATCCCTAAAAACTTTGTGTAATATATTAAAACGAGCATTTTACGGAAAAGATCCTGTAATAAAAGACTTCCGCTGCCGCATAAATTAAATACCACGGGTACCACTGGACTGCTCGCGGCTCCCGATTCCGTCCAGGGTGGGTCGGGGGTCGTGACACCCTGGCTTCGCCAGAACCGGTACTTATTTCCCGTTATATTTGGGGATTAATTGGAGAAATCCGTAACATCATTAAAGCTGCGAGACCACGCACGATTGACGATGCTGTGGAATTAGCTAATACCTTAACCGATGAACTAGTCCGCACCAGAGAAGAAGATCGCACGAAGGAATTGGCTCAGAAGATTACCCAAGGATTTCGAGTGGGTAATAATAGCAGTAAATTCAAGAAAAGAGGAACCGTGCAATACTCGTCACCTCCTTTCTGCAGAAATTGCAAAAAAAAACACTATGGACAGTGCAATATATTTTACAACTTCTGCAAGGCGAAAGGACATCGGGAAGAAGACTGCAGAAGGAAAACATGAATCTGTTATAACTGCGGAGAAACAGGGCATATCAAACCTGAATGTCCTAAGTTAGCCCAACTAGCAGACAATAAAGCTAAAACGGCCGATGGAATAACTAAGAAAAATGCGCGTGCATTCCAGCTGACCACTCAAGAAGCCGAACTCATTCCAGACGTGATAGCGGGTACGTTCTTAGTGCATAACGTCTATGCAAAAGTATTATTTGACTCTGGTGCAAACCAAAGGTTTATTAATACTTCATTCTGCCAAGCTCTTAACCTACCTCTAACTACCCTTAGGCAGATCTTTACTGTTGAAACGGCAGATGGAAATTCTGTCAACATAGACAAGGTTTTGCAAAAAGGAAAGATAGAATTGTTAGGTCATAAGTTTTCTGCAAACCTATTACCTATGAATTTAGCCGGATTCGATGTGGTATTAGGAATGGATTGGTTAGTCACCAACCATGCTTGAATTCTGTGTGATAAGAATTCCGTAGAAATCCGTACCCCCACAGGAGAAGTAATTCTAATTTCAGGAGATAGACCTCGGAAGCCACTGAAATTCATTTCAGTAATGAAATTGGCTAGTTATTCAAGGAAACAAGAAATGGTGTATATGATTTCTGTAATCATTAACACTAAAAGTAGGAACTCCAGGACATTCCTATAGTTTCAGAATACCCAGATGTTTTTCCTGAAGAATTACCTGGTTTACCACCGGATAGGGAAGTAGAGTTTAGAATTCATCTAATTCCAGGTACTACACCAATAGCTAAAGCACCTTATCGATTAGCACCTACTGAAATGCTAGAATTAAAAAAAGCAATTAGATGAATTACTAAGCAAAGGATTCATACAACCTAGTTCATCCCCTTGGGGTGCACCAGTGTTGTTTGTGAAAAAGAAAGATGGATCAATGAGAATGTGTATCGATTATAGGGAATTGAATAAAGTTATAATTAAGAACCGATACCCATTACCTAGGATTGATGATCTTTTTGATCAATTGCAAGGAGCTAGGTATTTTTCTAAGATAGACTTAAGATCAGGATATCACCAGCTGAAAGTGCAAGAGGAGGACATACCTAAAACTGCTTTCAGAACTAGGTATGGTCATTATGAGTTTACAGCCATGCCTTTGGATTAACAAATGCTCCAGCTGCATTTATGGACATGATGAATAGGATCTGTAAACCCTACTTGGATAAATTTGTGATCGTTTTCATTGACGATATACTTATTTATTCTAAAAGTCAGGAAGAACATTGTGAGCACTTGCATGCACTCTTAACATTGTTAAGAAAGGAAAAGCTTTATGCCAAATTCTCGAAGTGTGAATTCTGGCTACAAGAAGTGCAATTTTTAGGTCATATGGTGAATCGCGAAGGAATTCACGTAGATCCTGCTAAAATAGAAGCAATCACAAATTGGAAGGTTCCGCAAACAGTTATGGAAGTTAGAAGTTTTCTAGGATTAGCTGGATATTATAGACGATTTGTTAAAGATTTCTCTAAGATAGCTGTACCTTTAACTAAGTTAACCTGTAGAGCCGTTAGGTTTGAATGGGGATCCAGACAAGAAGAAGCATTTAGGATTCAAAAGCACAAATTAATGAATGCTCCAATCTTAGCTTTACCCGAAGGAACCGAGGATTTTGAAGTCTACTGTGATGCTTCAAAATTAGGATATGGATGTGTGTTGATGCAACGCAAAAAGGTAATTGCGTATGCCTCTAGGCAATTGAAAAAGCACGAAGAAAATTATACAACTCATGACCTAGAATTAGGAGCCATAATTTTTGCCCTTAAAATTTGGAGACATTATCTGTATGGAAGTAAGTTTACTATCTATACGGATCATAAGAGTTTAAGGTACATATTTGGGCAAAAAGAGTTAAACATGAGGCAAAGAAGGTGGATGGAAATCTTAAGTGATTACGACTGTGATATTCAATATCACGAAGGAAAGGCAAACGTAGTCGCGGACGCCTTAAGTCGTAAGTATCACGAAAAGCAAAAGCGAGTCCGTGCTCTTAGGTTAAATCTACAATTAGATTTAATGGAACAATTGAAGAAAATTCAGGGAACGGCAATCAAGGACGATGCCGAAGGAATGAAAGGTTACCTAAAGGAATTAGAACAAGGAAAAGATGGAATTTGGAGATTCCACAAGAAACGAATTTGGGTACCTAAACAAGGAGAATTAAGAAATAAGATTTTAGAAGAATCTCATAAATCAAGGTATACTGTACATTCAGGAAATAATAAGATGTACCAAGATTTAAGAAATAATTTTTGGTGGATAGGAATGAAAAAGGATATAGCCGGATACGTATCTAAGTGTTTAACCTGTTCACAAGTTAAAGCTGAACATCAGAAACCTTCAGGACTACTACAACAATTAGAAATGCCTGTATGGAAATGGGAACTCATAACAATGGATTTTGTTACTAAGTTACCCAAAACCAGAAAAGGTAATGATACTATTTGGGTAATTGTGGATCGATTAACCAAATCAGCTCATTTTCTACCAATGAAGGAAACCTTTAGCATGGAAAGGTTAGCCAAGTTGTATGTAGATGAAGTAGTATCCTTACATGGAGTCCCACTTTCCATTGTATCGGATAGAGATAGTCGTTTTACTTCCCGTTTCTGGACAAGTTTCCAGGAAGCAATGGGAACTCGACTTAATTTAAGTACTGCATATCATCCTCAAATAGACGGACAAAGTGATACAAACCCTGGAAAACATGCTCCGAGCATGTGTAATTGACTTTGGTGGTAATTGGGATAGCCATTTACCATTAATTGAATTCTCCTATAACAATAGTTATCATTCGAGCATCGAAGCTGCTCCATTCGAAGCACTGTATGGACGCAAGTGCAGAACTCCCATTTGTTGGGCAGAGATAGGAGAAAGTCAATTATCAGGTCCCGAGATTGTGCAAGAAACTACTGACAAGATATTGCAAATCAAGGAAACACTGAAGACTGCTAGAGATCGTCAGAAGAGTTATGCAGACAATCGCCGCAAGCCACTAGAATTTCAGGTAGGAGACAAAGTACTTTTGAAAGTATCTCCTTGGAAAGGAGTAGTACGATTTGGTAAGAAAGGAAAACTGAGTCCCAGATATGTTGGACCATTCCCAGTGATCCAACGAATAGGACCAGTAGCTTATCGTTTGCGACTACCAGAAGAGCTAGCTGGAGTACATGATGTGTTTCATGTATCCAATCTCAAGAAATGTCTATCAGACGAATCCCTGGTAGTACCTCTTCAAGATATAGAGGTAAATGAAAAGCTGAAATTTGTAGAGAAACCCTTACAAATAGAAGACCGGAAGATCAAGTTTCTCAAACACAAACGACTAGTGCTAGTAAAAGTCAAATGGGAATCCAGGAGAGGACCAGAGTACACCTGGGAACTGGAATCAGAGATGAAGCGAAAGTACCCTCATCTATTTCAGTAAATCTCGAGGACGAGATTTTTCTTAAGGTGGGGAGGATGTAACAACTGCCACTAAAATCAATAATTAGGACGATAATTAGTCAATAAGAAAACCCTAATTGAGACACCCAATTAATTCTGCACTAGCCCTAAAATTTTCAGAACAATCAGAATTAGGATCAGGACCCCTAAAACTCGAGGGGGGCAAACCCTAGTTGATAATTATCTAAAATAAAACGTAGCTATGTTCTGATTGGCTGGATTTTTGAGTCACCTAAGCTATACCCGAGCTAGGCAGCCTATGAATTAGACTGCTTAGCTTACGGACCGTAAGGGGGTTAGGCATACGATCCGTAAGCGAGTCCCAAAAATTACTATAAATAGCCGACCTTGGGACTTGCACAGGGGAGTTGAAACGACGTAAATAGCTTCTGTATACGTCGAGTTAAGGCTGTTATATCACAATTAAACACACACGATCACGAGGTGCTGCCGCAATCAGGGTAATAACTCGATCGCTATTACGATTCAACGTCCGATCGATTATAACTATCCAACGATTGTCCGAGTGCTGCTCAAATTGAGCTTGTACTTTGTTATTCATTGTGATTTCGACTTGAATGTTTGAGTGCTGTTCGAATTCGGACTACGCTCTGTCATTCGTTGTGAATCCATTGAATTATTAAGTATCACACTTGATAATAGTTGTGAGGGTTTAATCTCGTGAATTGACGTAACTGCTGAATTAGTTACTAATCCCGTTTGTGTGTGCATTGTTATTTAAATTAGGTTAGAAGGCTAATTAGTAAAGCTTATACTCTGCTCGTAAATCTGCAATGTGAGTCATTCTCTTTTTATCAAACTGTTTTACAAAACTCCAAGTTATTTTTAAAGTTATAGTTACAGTGATTAAGTCTATGTAATCACCAAGTTACAGCCGGTATGTGGGGTTTTGTATACATTACTTATTTCCCGTCACACTTGGACAACGAGTTAGCCAAGGGGTGATCTGACCACAGTCACAGACACCATTTGGATAACGAGATAGCCAATGGGTAGTCGAGTGACAAATACTGTGGGTAGTTGGTTTGATATCAGAAACATTGTAATTCCCCTTAATACTGTAGATTATAACAAATGTGTCGTTTTCAGTAAACTGAATGATTCACTCAGTATTTCCCCGCTGACAAAACCTTTTTCAAACATGTTTCAGGTGATCTGGTATGAGCAAAGAAAAGTGCCGCGGAGCACTCCCAACTTAGAAAAGTGGCTCAATGTAAATAAATAAATGAACATGTTTTGAAAATAAAGATTTCCCTGAGAAATCACATTATTGTAAATTTCGGGAATTTATCCCTAAGTTATGAACGAGCAGTTTAAATTATTGAAAGATCCTGTTTTTAAAAAGACTTCCGCTGTCGCTTATATTAAATACCACGGGATTCCTGTCCCGCGGCTCCTGAAACGGGTCAAACCGGGTCGGGGGCCGTGACAGCTGCGAAGCAGATCGCTGTAGCGGTATAAAGGATGGTTGAGGGTTATTGGGATTATTTCCCGAATCTGGTCCAAACGAATGACGGTATGAGGGTGTTGAGCTATGCGAGGTAGAATGTCTCGCAGGTTCAAAAAGGTTTCTTCGTCTCTGTGGTTCTTCACTACTTGTACTGGAAGGAGCTCGTGTGTTCGAAGGTCCAGCTTCGTGATCATTGTGAGTAATGATCGTTCCTCTGCCTCTTCCTCCTCTTCCTCGTCTGATTGCAGGTGGCATATTTCCTGCTTTCAAAACTTTAAATAACAATAAACAATAAAAAGACAAACTGGAATAACAATTCGAATTTGTCCTATGTTCTTGTCTAGACTCAAGTATGTGCAATTGTGTAACTGAGATTAAACACATAGGCTAGTGTTTAATTCGCTCCATGTTCGCTCTGATACCAACCTGTCACACCCCGATTTCCACGTGTCTCACCGGTGGGCCCGGTGGGGGATTACCGTGACGTAGTCGGCAACATTATAGTCAAACCACACAATATATATGAATGCACATCGGAAGCATAAAGATAATATATTTCAACATTAAGTGTAATATCAATGCATCACCATTGTTTAAATAATAATCCACAGGGGATCAAATAGAAATAACAAAAGTATTGTTCAACAGACTTCAGGCATCTTAAGCTTGCGAGACTTCTAGTGATGCTAAGGAGAAATCCCGCCAATTACGCATAGTACCTGCATTTAGTCTTTTTGGGGAAAATACGTCAGTTTACACTGGTAAATACATTCAACTGACTCATTTTGGAAAATGATTGAAAATTTGTTTGAATGCACATGGCACAAAATAACTTTGATTAAAATGCACAGAGGCAAGATTAACCTTTTTATAACTTGGGAAAATTATTTAATATTATAATCTCGTGAACGAATTACATGTTCCTTATGCGTCCAGTAGCCCGGATCTAGTCCGGGTTAAAGATCAATAGACACACCACACAACATATAACACCGTGGCGGGTAACCAACGGCTATGCTTTTATAAATATGGACATAATGCCGGGTGTACGCCTACACCCGAATGTCAAGGTCGTGGCCTTTTCTTAAAATGCTGGCAAGGATATCCGGGACACGGTCATTAACCCCCCAAAGGCTTTTAAGTAACAAGACTGTTTTAACGAGCCGATCAAATTTATTACCCACTCAACGTGAGGGATTTGATGCCCGATCAAGCGGTATGTTATATACCGTAGCCCAAGCCCGTATAACGGAAAATAAGTTAAAAGTATTTACCTTTGCAAGTATAATCCTTAATTGAATAAATCACAGATAGCTTTTACTGGTCTCCTATTCTGGAACGAAGGTTTTAAAATAACCTATTAGAATCCTAACAGGTCTTTATGTTTGCCGTAGCTTAGACCGGTCAGTTTCAAAGTATAGTTACGGTTTAATCGCGTGAAAGGCGAAAACCGTGAATGGAGTGTGATTTTGACCCAACAAGTTTGAAGACTTGTTTTATATGGGTATAATAATCATACTCTGGATTTTGGGGTCCAAACAATATGGTTTGACCCGTTTCGGCTAATTCATGTAAACTAGTTACATAAGCCGAACCGTGCGCGCAAAAGGCGCAACGGGTAACCGTAGGAGTCCTACACTGTTTTCCTAAGTCAACATGCCTTAAAGAGGTTGTGGTATCAGTAGGATACCTTCCATAATGCCCGTAACGAGTTTAAGTTCATATTATGCCCCGTAGGGGTATTTTGGTCTTTTTAAAGATCATAAAAGAGGTTTTAGAGTTCTACAGGAAATCTGAGTTTCCCAAACAGTTTATAAAGTCTAAAGTACTTTATTTATTATTTAAAATCAGTAGCAACTGGAATCGGGTCAAAAGACCTTGTAGAACTCAAGTTATGGCCGAAAAGGGTATATTCGGTATTTACCGAACCGTTGCCATAACCGCAGGTTATGAGCAGGTTAAAAATAATTAAAAATCTTTAAAAATCCCAAAATATTATTTTACAACAGTGAGAAAAAGGTTTGGTGTCGAAATCCGGGTTTAGATAGGCGTTATGCTAATTGCGCTATTTAATTACTAAAGTTTCGCAATTTGCGCTAATTAGCATAACTCATATTCTGGACCTCGGATTGACGCGAAATTTTAGGGACATGCTTAGAAATCAGTAACCAAGGTAATGATCCTTTCACATGTCCGAAATTCTCGTTTTAATTTAAAAAGGGCGTTACGGTCAACTTTTGAGCATTTAACGGAAATGTGTAAAAGACTCAGACAAACAACGAACCGGTCACAGATGTTTATACCATCATGTAACCTGGTCCTAAGAGAGTCCTAAGGAATATCTAAATCAAACTTTAACGGGTCAGAACTGGAGTCAATGCAAAAGTCAAACTTTTGCGACTTTCGGCTCCGAACCGGGTCTAAACAAAAAATGGTCGGATCAAACAAGCTTAGACTAGTTTATATACTTATTATCATGTTTTATGAGTGTTCAAACAGGTCACATATCATCTACATTACAGATTATGCAAGAAATCGCAAAATGACATTTCTGTTGACTTTTTCTAAGCACGTTTGACTCGATATTTGAACTAGTTAGAGTGGGAATCAGAGGGTGCCCTTTTAGGGGTTTAATGCCCACATGATTACCATCATATAACTATCTTTGATTCGACAAACCACTGGACCATTCGTGATTTATCGCAAAGTTAATCGTTAATTACGACGGATTGACTTTTAGGCTAAAACTATGGAAAAATGAAACCACAAAGGGTTAGGCAACTTACAGAAGCTTGGTGCACGACTGAGAATGATAGAGGAAAGCTTGAGAGCTCCAGGAATGATCAGAAGGTAAGTTTTGAGGTGTGTTTCACTTATGCACAATGCATTGGCTTTTATAGTGAAAAATGAGGCTTAGGATCATCACAACTCATCCTACAAAGCATCATGGATGTCCAGCAGGTGGCCCTGGGTGCTAGGAGGCAAGTAGAGGGCACCCATGCTTCATTTATTGCCCTTTTGATCGTTCACAACTTCAAATAGCAAGTCTGTCCAAGAATTCTGCATCTGGGACTCTCACGCGGCCCGCATGAGAGATCAGGCAACTTTTACGCGGGCCGCCTGAATCCTCAAGTCAGAACGCGTGTTTACAGGTGGCTCGCGGCCCGCATCAACTCATGCATAACCTTTACGCGGCCCGCATTAGACTTGATTTTTAAGATTTCTAAATCTTTTATAATCATTGACCAAATCTTTGTAATTAATAACCTAACCTTTCGGTTTCGAAGGGGTAACTTTGCGATTTGGCCCTCGATTATTTACCGTTATGGGCCTCGTGCCTTTTATCCGCGCTGTTAAGTCCCCGGTTAGTTTAATTACTATCCGAAAAGCCTTAACTTTCATTGTTGACGCTTTTAACCCTTCTCGTACGAATTTGATCATAACTTTCTCGTTTTAAAACGGAACTTCGCGAAATTTATATAATATATTCTAGTGAGCGTATTTTACTGTTACAAAGCCTCGGGTTCGTCAAAGGGTCACTCAGAGGTATAATTAAACATGTTGACACAGTTAACCCCTGCAGCTTGTAATCTCTCACTTTCTTCCGCGTTTCGCTTCCGTACGATCCATGATTTATTCGTTTGAAGGTACGAGCATCGTTTAGGGTTACTATACAGTATATTTACCCTTTGTTGACATTTATAACCCTCGAATTTACATACTTTCAAGGTTTGTCAACTTTAGTCCTTTATTTATTATTTAATGCCACGTGTAAACTAATGACACGTGTTAACACATTATTGGACACAAAATTTCGAGGTGTTACAAGTGTAAATTGTTTCCAATCTTTAGTATTCCTCTAAACAATAACATAAACATAAGATCAGGATTAACAAGAGAAGCGGAGATGGGTGTTATGGAAAAACAGAAGATGATGAACAAAGAATCGGAATTTATGATGTTCAAAACGAATTACTTGAATAATTATTTCGAAAAACTTGAAATATAATCCAACGAACTGGACTGGAACGTGATGATACTTCAAAAAATGAAATTCAAGGAATTCTTAGATTGTAAGGCATTACTAGACATGATGGACGATGGTGAATATGTTAGAAAGTACAAGTTCATTCTGCAAACAAAGTTTGACGAAATGTATCTGATAATAGAACGAGAAGGAGGACACCGATACGTGACGAAAAATAATATCTGGCCGATGATAGCCAAAGAGATGGGATTCGAGTATAGTGATGGTGAATTAATGCGTCGGATATACGCGATGTATTTAGATGTCCTGGTATATTATCACAAGTTTAAAACCGTTCAGTTACAAGTACATGACAAAGAGCTGACAGAAGAGAAAACAGAGCTGGGAAGGAATGCGGATCCGAGGAGCAACCGTAGTGAGGGAGACGCTGCAGAAAAAGATGCAGGTCAAGATATAAGGGTTGAAGTCAATCAAGTGGTTACGGAAGATCCGTCATTGGAGCACTATGCGTTGTTTACCAACAATGGATGGCATGAAAACAAGAGGAGGCATACAAGACGGAGGTTCGATTTCAACAGAGCTCGAGCAGCAATGGATGATGCAAATGAGAGTGTGCTGAAATATTCCCATAAACAGAATCATGTTTAGGGGAGAGTGTTAGACATATTATAAACATAATTCTTATATTTATTTAGGATATGTAATATTGTAACACCTCGAAAAATTACGTCCAATAATGCATTGACACGTGTCATAGACTTTGCATATGCAAAAATATACTTTAGAGGGACTAAAGTTGACAAACGGTGAAAACTATGGAACGTAAGGGTCCAAAGTGTCAACAATGGATAAATAGACTCTATGATAACCCTACATAATGTTCATAACCTTAAACGGATGGATCATGGATCATACGAAGCGGAAATTGCACGAAAGTGAGGAATTACAAACTATAGGGGCCAAAAGTGTCAACATGTTGAATTTATACCTCTGAGTGATCTTTTGGCAGACCCGAAGCTTTTTAATGCTAAAATATACTCACTAGAATATGTGGTAAAAATTTCATGAAGTTTCGTTATCGTATGAGAAAGTTATGGCCAAAACCATAATTGAGGGGTTAAAAGCGTCAACGTCGAATTTCATGACTTTTCGGTTGAGCGCAAAGTTAACCGAGGACATTACCATGTTGGTAAATGTCCCAAGGTTCCTAAAAACCAAGTTTGGGGGTTTACGAGTCAAAATAAGTAGCCGAAACATCGCGTGCGAAGACAGGGACCAAAACTGCCAACATTTGAAAATGTTTGGACCTGCAGAACCCCAGGCGGCCCGCCTGGGCTGCCTTAAGCGGGCCGCATGCCCCTGCCAGTAACTGAAATTCGCGAATTTTGCATTCTGGTCCGAATTTTGAGTTGATAACAGCTGTGAGCACCTCCTAAATGCACGAATAGAAGGCCATGCATGTCTAGGACACTTGTGATGCTCCTACAACATCTGGAACTCCTTAAATTCAGATCATTTCTTCACAATTGAGGGACTTGTGTTAGTAACAAGAACACTCACAACTTCAAGAATTCACAAGGCTTCTCCAGGGACTTTCTGATCAGCAAGGCATCCTCATAGGGATTCCTAAGCTTCATTAGGACCTTTGTAAGCCTTCATATCATTCTCTAATTCGTTATAGCTTTGATTATTAGTTAAAAGTCAAACCGTTGTTCATACAGTTTGACTTTTCGATTAAACAAAATTGGCTCTGTCATTTCTCAAATTGAAACCACTTATAAGTTGGTATTTATGTGGGAAACAAACCCTCAAAAGGGTATTCTCTGATTCCCATTCTAAGCATGCTATTTGTCGAGTCAAAGATGTTCTTAAAAAGTCAACGGAAATCGTTTTTGCGAAAAATAGCATAAATGGTAATTTAGATGACATGCAATCAGTTTGATCATCAAAAATAGCTTTATAATGAATGTAAGAATATGTTTTACAATGATCAACTCGACAATCTTTAGTAAAAGCCCGGATTGGAACCGAAAGTCTTACAAAACGACTTATTCTTTGACCATCGATTCGGATCCATGCATGCATGTTTGAGATCTGTATTAGAGTATATTTTTGACCATTTTTATTTAAGTATAACTCTCTGGAATTTTTACATCTTGAGTCTATGCTTAACCGATTCATATGCATGTTTCCAATTATGCTTAAAAGTTGACTATTTTGCCCTTTTTGATATAAAACGTGATTTTTGGAAAAGTGAAAGAGTAGAAATCTTTATTACTAATTTATAAACTTGCACCGAAAATTTGAGATCAGTTGGTGGTCCAGATTTTGAGTTATGGCCGATATCGTAAAACTACATCTTTATGTTAAATAAACGGCGCATTTAGCGTATAACCTATTTCAGGCCACTTTTCGATATAAAACTTTTTACCCACTGATGTTATATAATATTTTGGGATTTTTGAAGATTTTTATTTAATTTTTGGCTGATCGTATCATAGATCGCTAAGTTGATTCGGGTAATGCCGGTTTTGACCGTTTAAGCCATAAAATGAGTTTTATAAATCCTTTTGACCCCAAACCTTTTTCTACTGATTTTATTTGTTAAATAAAATATTTTGAGCATTCTGGAAATATAAAAAATCTCAGCTTTCTTTTAAAAACCCGGAAACGGCTCTAAATCGCATTTTTAGCATTTCTAGCGCATAGTAAGCGTTATACTCATATTAAACATATAAGATTCATACCTACTGATGTATTTAGCATATTTTCATATAATAACAATAAGTATAAGATTTTGATCTCAGATTTCCAGTTTTGACATTTTTAGCCCTTGTGAAATTACTAAAATACCCCTACGGTGCATAGTTTGATTTTAAATGATAAGTTTTGTATATGGGTCATACCCTACTGTCATAATATGTTAAATGAAGTATATTTACTGTATAAATCAGACCCGTAAATCAGATTTCCAAATTGACTCTTTTATAATCTTTTAAATGACCAAAATGCCCTTCTAAGGCATAAATTGAGTTTAAAATTATTCGGGGCATAACAGAACATAACTTACTGATATTATATCATATTTAAAGCATATTATCTCAGGGAACTTGCATATGACTCATTTGGCTACCCGTAACGCCCTTTTAGCGTTCGGTTCGGTTTACGTAACTAGTTTGCGTAAATTGACCGAAACGGGTCAAACGTTATCATTTTTGTCTCAAAATCCAGAATGTATTTAGTATACCCATATTATACAAGTATTCAAACTTGTCGGGTCTAAATCACATTCTATCCGGTCTCCGCTTAATCGTGCGCGTGTACCGTATCGTCCTTAAAACTAACCGGTCAAGCTTAGGCTTAAATAAAAGACCGTTAGGAATCTAATAGGTTATTATAAACCTTTGTTCCAGTATAGGATACCCAGTAAAAGCTATCTACACTTGCCAATTGTGATTCATACTTACTCAGGTAAATACATTTTGACTTATTTGCCCTATACGGGCTTGGGGTACGGTATATAGAATACCGCTTGATCGTGAGCGTTCAAATCTTGCACCCTTGGGGATGCAATTGGAATAGTTTGTCCGGCTTGTTTAAACAGTCTTGTTTTACTTTAAGCATTTGGGGGGTTATTGACCGTGTCCCGGATATCCTTGGCATTATCTTACGAGATGGCCACGACCAGAGCACGGGGTGTAGGCGTACACCCGTCGTGTATAACTCTTTAATGTGGTGTGTCATTTAATCTTTAACCCGGACAAGATCCCGGGCTACCAAAAGTACGAGTAGCATGTAATTCGTTCACAAGTTTATATTGCATAATTATCCCAAGTTAATAAAAATATTTATGCCTTGTGCATTTAAATCAATTTTCAATCATTTTCAAAATGAGTCAGTTGATTTGTATTTACCAGTGTAAACTGACGTATTTTCCCAAAAGGTTAAGTGCAGGTACTATACGTACTAGGCTGGCTGTTTCCTAAAGAGCGTCCACAATAGTCTCGCAAGCTCGGACGACAATAAACTGTTGAACAATATATCTTATTTTATTTGATCCGCCTGTGGATCCGTTTCAACTACTTGTGATATTTATTATTACATTTTAATTAAAGTTGAAATGAATCTATTTCTGCTTCCGCTGTGCATTATTATATTGTGTTGTTTGTCTATGATGATGCCAACTACGTCACCATACCCCACACCGGGCCCACCGGTGACACGTGGAGATTGGGGTGTGACAAATATTTATGTATATGGACGTAACGATGTAACTCGAAGATTGAACCGGTATGTCGTTTGGTTGACCTTCACTCGAATGGCGGTTATTCCCGCCGTAATTCAACCAAAACCCATAACCGCTTCATGTCTGTATGTATATATATTGGTTGCCAGGAACTGTTCTTGGTACCAAGACAATTTCAACCGCCAAATTGTCCATCATTCAATATTTACAAACAACATACAAAACCCAATTGTTCATCATGAAACCAATGAATGTTGATGCTTCCGCTAGTTATGATTCTGATGTCTATCATGGTAGTGGTAAACATGGTATGCATTTGACTAGATCTGTTTTGTTTTGGCGATGGTCTTAGGTGACAAAACCGAGATCAGATTATTGACTGGGAAATGAAAACGAGCTCGTTAAGGTTATATGTGAGGTATTGGTGTTGCTTGGGTCTGGGCCAACTATGGTGAAACCCAGTTAACCCTGGTCAAACTGGTCAACACGGAGGTTAATGGAGCTAACAAGAGGATGGTAACTAGGGATGAGCAAAATAAACCCGGTACCGGTACCGAACCGGTACTGGTACCGAATTTACCGAACCGGGTACCTTTTCGGTACCGATTCGGTATCGACTTTTGACATTTTCGGTACCGGTCCGGTATGGTACCGGTTCGGTACTGGTATTTACCATCAAATACCGGTACCATACCGGTACCAAACCGTACCGTACCGGGTATATTTGGTACCGGTACCCACTTTTGAGGATTTTTGGTACCGGTACTTTCGGTTCCGGTATCGGTTCGGTACCTGTAGGTACCGAGCTCATCCCTAATGGTAACTACGTGCACTTAAAACTACACATATATTTATTATGAAATAATGTAGTTAATCGTGTGTGAAATCGAGCTCTAGTGACCCGACTGACAACAAGTTAGCGTGCTTGAATGATAAAACGTGTAATTGAAATATTAACCATAGAGTCACGTTAAATGATAAATAAGAGGATATATTAATCTGATGTTGGAAACGACTATAACTATAAGCGTGATTTTTTTTGAAAGGCCAACAAATTTTATTCATCTTGATCCAACAAAAGTTAGATCACACCAATTACAAAAGTTACATTCACAGATTCATACATGACAATTCCATATTACACCATTGATCCCACGTTACCGATACTCTTTTCGCTCTATATTTGAACCATAGAAAGCTTAATTGGCGAATTTCGTGCTTTACTTCCTCCACGCTCGGCTCCTTATCATTAAAAACCCGGTCGTTTCTGCTCCTCCATATTTCCCAAAGAGTCATCATGACTATGAATTGTATTAGTTTTCTCCATTTTCTAGTGCCCCGAACCTGATTATGAACTGTAGTAATATCCTTAGCGATGAATGCGAATAGTCTTGAACATCTGGTCCATTCGGCAATACCATCCCACACGGCTAGTGCAAACTGGCATTCAACAAACAAATGGTCTTCAGTTTCGTCTACCTCGCCGCAAAATTTGCACAGGTACGAGTCCAAATGCACGTTTCTCCTTCGTAACCCAGCCATTGTTGCAGCCCGACCCATATATATCCTCCACGCAAGGAAGTTTACTGTCACACCCCAACCAATGGCGGAAACATCGGGATGAGACGAAGTGTGAAGATTGCTCGAGACATCATAACGCTAATAATTGTGACAAGTATTTAAATAATCGTTTCATTTCATTTCTAAAGAATCAAGTACAAGGTTTTGAAACAAAGTGCAACAACATGAATAATAAATTGATACAATACAAATACAATTCTTTCTAAGTGTGTATCTAAGCATCCTACTAGATTCCATGCATCGTCAACATCCACCTGTAACATGTTAAAATAAAGTTCAATGCAAAAGCAAAGGCGAGTATACAAGTTTGATACGTACATAGCAAAAAGATAAGTTTGAACAATTCCTCATAGCAAGCATGTGATTCAAGATGAACATTTAAATATGGTATGTGTCTAACATATCAAACCAAGGAAACGCAATATGCTCATGGCATAACCGAAGATAAAGAGGCGGGTCGTTAATCCTATAGCGCTACATATGTCACGGTTTGGCTCGTACGAAGTTAATGATAAATTCAACACATAAGATAAATCCAAGTTTAAAGCATCAAGCCATCACGTATACAAGCATGTTATAGGAATGTTCATGTGTTTAAGCAAAATGTTCATGTGTAAGTTTGTTGATAGATAAACATGTTACACCCCAAAAGTGGTAAAAGTAAAAAGGGGAATACGAGTATACTCACAAGGCTTGCATATGCTTTCCGATTATCCAATTGTTGACGAGTAGAGATTTAGAGTCCGAATGTATAAGGGTTAAAGTTCAAATATGTTTAGAGTCGAGATTCGGTGTTTAAAACAACATAAAAATAAGATTTGAGAATAACATGGAAAATAATCATTTAGTACATATGATGCTTGTTCTTGACACTAGGAAACTCGAAGGAGTTTAGATGTTTTCATGGAACAAGGTTCCGTTAGAATCGTGACAAGTTATCATAGTCTAGGATGATGTAATCTAGTACCCCGACATATGAACACTAGTTCATCATCAAAGATTCGATTATTCGAATAATATATTTAGGTTATATAATATATGTCCAATAGTTCAAGCATGAGGTAGAAGATTAAAATCTTCATTTTGGTACCTCTAATTGTCATAGAAATCATGTAGGAGGTAGGAAGATCAACTCTTCCATTTAGGCACCTCTATGTGTTCACCACTACACTTGATGTAAAAAAAAACAACCAAGGAGGGTCATGAACATACAATAAAGAATAAGAAATATACACACTAACTAAGAGAAATCATCAAATCATGTGAGGATTGTATGTTTGGACAACCCAAGTTGTTCCATAATCACTCATGTATCAAAGACAAAGTTTGACATGACTTGTGGGTTAAAAACCCTAAACAAAACACCAAGTTTATGAGGTTTAATCCTCTGATTTTTAAGTGTCTCAACCTTGTTTTTAAGCCTAACCAACCACTAAAGTGTTGTAAGCATTAGGACATAGGTTTGAGATGAGATAGACTCAAGTTTGGTAAGAAATAACAAGGATTTCATGAAAACAAAAACAATCAGTGGACTTTGGAGCCTTTTTTGCTGGAGTTCCAGGGACTTATTTACTGTGAAAAACCCATGGAAACGTAGATAAGGTCAATACAAAGTAGTAGGAAAAAGAATCGAGTGAATCGGATAAGAATTGAGTGAGTTATGCTCATTTTCGTGAAGGGGTGTCAATCTGCTCGAACCCTTGCTTTCAGCTACGGTTTGTAGGAACTTTTGAGAGTTTTTAGTGTTGCAAAAGTGGTAGGGAGGCTGGTTATAAGTGGTATTTATAGGGGGAAGGATTAGGGTTTCAATGGGTTGGGCTTTGTAAGTGTTTAGAAGGGGTTACACCTTGAAACTAGCCCACAAAACCCAACTATATGGGGCTGAATTTGCTGAATTGGGGCTGCCATATTTCTTTATTTTTTTTTAAAACATTATAATGAGTAATTTTGTTAATTAAGTTGTGTAATAATATGCAACAATGTTTCCCCTAACTTGTAACAAGGTGAAATATGAAATAAAACATGATTTAACTAGGTAAAAAGTGTAATGTACAAGTATGTAACATGTTTGTAAGTGACAAGTATATGTCACATATTAGATGATTAATCATTGTATAAACAAGCATATTATTAGGGGTTTTTAGGTATCAACAATTTAAGGACAAGTATGGACATGCATCGTGAATAAGTATCGTATAAGTATGAATTACAAATAAAGATTCGATGTACAATGAATTCGAACGTATGAACATGTATGAATATGTAGATGGTGAATTTAAAGAAATACGAATTTTATTTATGATCCAAGTCTCGGATTTTACAACGAAAAGAAGACTACAATAATACAAGATTTCCAAAAATAGCATTACAAGGCGAGCTTTCTAATTATGGAAAGTATGAAAAAGCAGGGCGTTACAGTCTCCCCTCCTTTAGGAAATTTCGTCCCGAAATTTATTTAAGAGGTAGATTTAAAGAGTTTTGGTAACAGTTCGAGACTTGAGATTTTGAAACGTTTTGAAAAGTACGAGATTTTGGGAAGATAAAGATAAGTTTGTAAAATGATTTGTCGAGCCGAAATGGGTTTGAGGCATAAGCAGGGGTGAACAGGTATAGGTAAAACGATTTGAAATGGCTAAAAATTAGAAAGTTCTAAGGGTAATAAGATAAGTTAGGATTTGAATGCTTAAACGAGCTTGATTGTGAACGAGGTTCGTATGAAAGGAAGGAAATAGGAGCATGGGGCGAACAATTGACACTAAATGAACGCAAGTATACGAATGATATGGGCATTAGATAGATGAAAGTAGCATGTTAAGGATGAAGTCACGTCATGGATAATTGGGCATAATGTGTTTGTGAGTTGCTTAAAGCTTGTATTAGGTCCAAGAGGTCTGTAAAACACTGAATTTCCCATGGCACGTTTTATGAAATTTTGGTAACATGGTGAAAACACTTATATATAGGAAGTACCAGCGGCGTATCCACCATGTTTTGACCATGTTACGTCCGTTTCGTCTTCGGTGTCATGTTACGTTCCGTGTATTACAATACGCAGTAGCACACTCTATGGTTCTCATACGCCTATCACTATAATCCCGTGTGCACCCGTGATTATTTTGATCGTCGCATGATCCGCATAGCTTGTACTAGTTGTGTATGAATCGGGGTATACATAAAAAGTTTAGAATGTGTACGTACAAGAAAATAGTATATAAGCAAGTCCATGCTTAAGTATGTGTGGGACCCACGCAAGTGAGTCCCTCAGGTTACGCTCGCGTATAGGTAGGAATGTATGAATCATGAGTAAGGATGAAAGTATGAGCATAAGTTTAAGTATGAATACGCATGTATGTATGAGCATAAACATAAAACATGTAAGTAGTATGTGTACAAGCAGAAGCGTAAAACGTATAAGTAGTATGTGTATGAGTACAAGCATAAAACGTATGAACATAGGTGTAGGTATGAAAAATAAATATTGCGTATATGGTGTACGTTGAGGCATTGCGGATTAGAAAGGCTAAGTATGTAGATACGAACGATATAAATGGTGTTATCGCGAGATATCGACTAAAACGTGTATGACGATGTGCATGTATAGTTGTTCCAACAAAACGTTGAGTTTATCGAATCAAAATTAGATTGAGCCTGGTTTGAAAGGTAGAATATAGTTTGTATATGTAAAGGAACTTAAAGTACTCGTTGGTTATGCATAACGTATTTTGTAACAAATAGAAATGCTAATTTTGTTTAAAAGGGTTTACGTAATCCGAAAAATGGTCGGTCCCTATGAAGTCTTCTTGCCCACGTGTTTTGTAAATTGGTGTAGGAAAAAGGTTTTCGTTAAAAAGTAAGTTCGTTTCATCAAAGAAGAAATTATGAATTTAGGAGGTTCTTGTGAAAACTAGGATCCTTAGAAGAGAAATTTAGCAAAAGGACTTAGTGATTAAAAAAATTAACAAATGATTTGTTGATGTTGAAAAGGGTATTTGGTAAAACAATCATATAACTTCTATAAGATCTTATAAGTATTTGAGAAAGGTTGGTTGGATTTTGATTAAAAGTAGAAGGTGAGCATGTTTTAGTGATTAAGTCGAATATGAAGTTCAGGGGCAAGAGTTTCATTGAGCCGATTAAATTGATAGGTAGCATTTTGTAAGGTTTTGAAGTTCGAGCAATAAAACGTTTTAAGACATGATTATGAATCTCGCGGATATGAGTTGAGTGAAAATAGATTGTAGAATAAGAAGTACGTTTGATAAAACAATGCATTTTGAAATCGGTATGAGTGGGTATTTTGAATAATGATAAACAATTTGGGTATAAGATATGATCGAGTTTGCATAATAAGATATTTTGAAGACACGTTTTGGTAACGATCACCTAGGTAAGGGAATCACCCCTAACTCGTTGGTGATGTCGTTTTTTTTTTTAAGGAAAAGGGGAGTGGAGTTAGTCGTCAAGGTAAGGAAATCACTCCAATCTTAATGATATGTCTCCACTCGTCGTTACAAGGAATATGAAATTATATTATATGAAATCATGCATATATATAAATGTATGGAAAAGGTTCAATATGTTGTGTGCATGAAAAGAGAATATCGAAAGTATACTCCAGTTTGAAAGATTGCATCGTATAAAATAAATATTAGAAGCACATGTTGATCAAAATTTGGATGGTTCCAAAACGGAACTTTGACTAACCAAAGTGGTCGAAAAGTCTTTCGAATTTGAGGAGCATGCTTTGGCCTAATAGGTAAAATACTCTCGCCGACAAGTCGGTTAACGGTATTTACCCTTCCGGTTACTACATGTCCCAAATCAATTGAAATTTCGAGACTTGGCGGGATTAATGAAAATCAAGGAGTGGAACTAGTCGACAAGGTGCGGGTTTCACCCCTAACTTGGCGATTTAGTATCCTAAGTGTGGTTGGTACTCGTCGAGTCAAAAGTTAATTTTGACGCTTTGACGAGGGTCCACTAGAATTTGAAATTTGAACTTCTCCATCAAGGTGAGGATTTCACTCCTAACTTGATGGTGAATTTCGTGTAAAAAGAAAAGGAAAGTGGATGGATTGAGAGTTGTTCACCAAATTATGGGTTTCACGCCTATTTTGGTGAACTCGTCTCGTTTGTGTAATATGTGCGTTGTCGGATTTAGAATAATCGAGTAAAACGCGTGAGGAAAAGTGTATATTAAAGATTAAACAAACAAGTATAACATGTCAAGAATATCACAATAAAAGTGAAATGATGAAACGAATATTAACGCATAAAAAGTATGTCAAGAACGCACATAAAGGATAAAATGATGAAACAAGTATTAACACATAATAAAAACAAGTATAGCATGTTAAGTGTTAACACATAAGTGACACATATGCTTACAAGATCAAAAGAGAATAAATAAAAGCAAATAAGATAGCATGCTAGTAATTTCAAGTAAAACATACGAATAAAACTCTAGAACTATAGACTAGGTTAAAGCATTCCTACTTTTCCTAATTCCCTATAGTTATGGCTCTGATACCAATCTGTCACACCCCAACCAATAGCGGAAACATCGGGATGAGACGAAGTGTGAAGATTGCTCGAGACATCATAACGCTAATAATAGTGACAAGTATTTAAATAATCGTTTCATTTCATTTCTAAAGAATCAAGTACGAGGTTTTGAAACAAAGTGCAACAACATGAATAATAAATTGATACAATACAAATACAATTCTTTCTAAGTGTGTATCTAAGCATCCTACTAGATTCCATGCATCGTCAACATCCACCTGTAACATGTTAAAATAAAGTTCAATGCAAAAGCAAAGGCGAGTATACAAGTTTGATACGTACATAGCAAAAAGATAAGTTTGAACAATTCCTCATAGCAAGCATGTGATTCAAGATGAACATTTAAATATGGTATGTGTCTAACATATCAAACCAAGGAAACGCAATATGCTCATGACATAACCGAAGATAAAGAGGCGGGTCGTTAATCCTATAGCGCTACATATGTCACGGTTTGGCTCGTACGAAGTTAATGATAAATTCAACACATAAGATAAATCCAAGTTTAAAGCATCAAGCCATCACGTATACAAGCATGTTATAGGAATGTTCATGTGTTTAAGCAAAATGTTCATGTGTAAGTTTGTTGATAGATAAACATGTTACACCCCAAAAGTGGTAAAAGTAAAAAGGGGAATACGAGTATACTCACAAGGCTTGCATATGCTTTCCGATTATCCAATTGTTGACGAGTAGAGATTTAGAGTCCGAATGTATAAGGGTTAAAGTTCAAGTATGTTTAGAGTCGAGATTCGGTGTTTAAAACAACATAAAAATAAGATATGAGAATAACATGGAAAATAATCATTTAGTACATATGATGCTTGTTCTTGACACTAGGAAACTCGAAGGAGTTTAGATGTTTTCATGGAACAAGGTTCCGTTAGAATCGTGACAAGTTATCATAGTCTAGGATGACGTAATCTAGTACCCCGACATATGAACACTAGTTCATCATCAAAGATTCGATTATTCGAATAATATATTTAGGTTATATAATATATGTCCAATAGTTTAAGCATGAGGTAGAAGATTAAAATCTTCATTTTGGTACCTCTAAATGTCATAGAAATCATGTAGGAGGTAGGAAGATCAACTCTTCCATTTAGGCACCTCTATGTGTTCACCACTACACTTGATGTAAAAAAAACAACCAAGGAGGGTCATGAACATACAATAAAGAATAAGAAATATACACACTAACTAAGAGAAATCATCAAATCATGTGAGGATTGTATGTTTGGACAACCCAAGTTGTTCCATAATCACTCATGTATCAAAGACAAAGTTTGACATGACTTGTGGGTTAAAAACCCTAAACAAAACACCAAGTTTATGAGGTTTAATCCTCTGATTTTTAAGTGTCTCAACCTTGTTTTTAAGCCTAACCAACCACTAAAGTGTTGTAAGCATTAGGACATAGGTTTGAGATGAGATAGACTCAAGTTTGGTAAGAAATAACAAGGATTTCATGAAAACAAAAACAATTAGTGGACTTTGGAGCCTTTTTTGCTGGAGTTCCAGGGACTTATTTACTGTGAAAAACCCATGGAAACGTAGATAAGGTCAATACAAAGTAGTAGGAAAAAGAATCGAGTGAATCAGATAAGAATTGAGTGAGTTATGCTCATTTTCGTGAAGGGGTGTCAATCTGCTCGAACCCTTGCTTTCAGCTACGGTTTGGAGGAACTTTTGAGAGTTTTTAGTGTTGCAAAAGTGGTAGGGAGGCTGGTTATAAGTGGTATTTATAGGGGGAAAGATTAGGGTTTCAATGAGTTGGGCTTTGTAAGTGTTTAGAAGGGGTTACACCTTGAAACTAGCCCACAAAACCCAACTATATGGGGCTGAATTTGCTGAATTGGGGCTGCCATATTTCTTTATTTTTTATTTTTTTAAAACATTATAATGAGTAATTTTGTTAATTAAGTTGTGTAATGATATGCAACAATGTTTCCCCTAACTTGTAACAAGGTGAAATATGAAATAAAACATGATTTAACTAGGTAAAAAGTGTAATGTACAAGTATGTAACATGTTTGTAAGTGACAAGTATATGTCACATATTAGATGATTAATCATTGTATAAATAAGCATATTATTAGGGGTTTTTAGGTATCAACAATTTAAGGACAAGTATGGACATGCATCGTGAATAAGTATCGTATAAGTATGAATTACAAATAAGGATTCGATGTACAATGAATTCGAACGTATGAACATGTATGAATATGTAGATGGTGAATTTAAAGAAATACGAATTTTATTTATGATCCAAGTCTCAGATTTTACAACGAAAAAAAGACTACAATAATACAAGATTTCCAAAAATAGCATTACAAGGCGAGCTTTCTAATTATGGAAAGTATGAAAAAGCAGAGCGTTACATTTACCTTTAACGGTACCCAGTTATTCCACTCAAAACCCAAACCCGGACCCGGATTGCTAGCTTGTTCCATCCGTTTTCTGAGACTCTTCACTGTGAACCCACCATCTGACTCAAGATTCTAGGCCCATGTATCCTCTCCGCCCCGTATGTCGGTCACCATGAGCAACGTAATTAACTCTTCGAGCTGAGATATTATCTCCTCCGTTACCGGGTCTCTTACCCATTGTGTTGTTATTATCGATTCCTCGGTTGTTACCCGCAATCTATCCATCACCTTAGCATTTTTGTTGCTTTCCAGAAGGTACAAACCTGGTAATCTTTTGCATAATGCTTCCTCAGTAATCCAACATTCTTTCCAGAAGTAAATGCTTGCCCCGTCTCCCACCGCTCCTTTGAACAAACATGACATATCGATCCCGTAACTTTTCAAGTCTTCACCCACCTTGTTCACTTGTTTCCACGGCCCGCTAAGTGTGAGTCTACAAGGTATAAAATTCCAGGAGCATTCACTACCATGTATACACCGTATTATCTTCCTCCATAAGCCGTCCGTGTCGGTCTTGAACCGCCACCACCATTTTGCTAACATTTCCAAGTTAGCATCCCGAAGCGACCCTATACCAGCCCCTCCATTATCCTTCGGAATAGTTGCATCTTTCCATTTGACCCAGTTTAATTTTTCTCTTTCCGGACACGAACCCCATAAAAAATCCTTACGGATTTTTTCGAGTTGTTTTATAACCTGAAGCGGCGCTCTGTATATTGAAAAGAAATACGTGGGAAGTGCATTCAATACCGACTTTATCAACGTTAACTTGCCGCCGAAGGATAGAGATCTCGCTTTCCATGCCGATAATCGCTTTTTGAAAGTATCAATTACCGGCTTCTAATGCTTTACCAGATTCATGTTAGCCCTAACTTGCAATCCCAGGTGAATAAAATGCAGTTTACCCACCTTGCATCTAAGAATAGTAGCCATTTCCTGGATGTTTGCTTCGTTTACCCCGAGTCCAAAAAGGCTACTTTTCGCAAGATTAACCTTCAGCCCCGACGATAAATAGAAGCAACGGAGTATTCTGTTCAAATTCCTCGCATTATCCAATGACCATTCCCCAATGAAAACGACATCAACTGCGTAGAAAAAATGTGATAGACATGGGCCACTTTGTACACATGAAATTCCTTTATAAAGCCCAACCCTGCTAGCCTCTTTAACTACACTTGTCAACGCCTCCATAATGATCAGGAATAAGAACGGGGATAGTGGATCCCCTTGTCTCAAACCTCTATTTCATATGAATTCCTGAGTCGGTGAGTCGTTTACCAAAACCGACGCTCGAGCCGAAGTAATTGTCGCCAATATCCATCTTCTCCATATCAAAGGGAAGTTCATCTGAGCCATTATAGAAGTTAAGAAATCCCAGTTTACGGAGTCGTATGCCTTCTCGATATCCACCTTGAAAACGAACCCCGATTTTTTATTCTTTTTAAACCATGAGATAACTTCATTTAGTACCAACGGACCGTCAAGTATCCTTCTATTTGCCAAAATGGCTGTTTGCTCCTCCGAAATCAAGCCCTGCTGTCACACCCCGATATTTCCACATATCCCCCGGTGGGCCCGGTGGGGAGTATCGTGACGTAGTTGATATCATCAAGGTCAAACATACACAGAATAGCACAACAGAAGTCTTGGAATATAAAGTATTATTACAGACTCAATGTCTGAAAATATCAAAGTATTTATTATAGACGAGTCTGTAATATCAAATCCACAGGTGGATCATTACAGGATGTATAAAATGAAGCTTAGCAGACTTTATAGCATCTTTAAGGATTTGCAAGATCCTCTTTTTCGACACCGAGCAACTCCCAGCCTATTACGAGTAGTACCTGCTACTTAGTCTTTTGAAAATACGTCAGTTTTCACGGGTAAATACAATTAACTTGACTCTTTTGAAAAGAGTTTATGAAAATTGTTTTAAGTGCACGAGGCACAAATCATTTATACTTGGGACAATCTTTAATAAAATCTTGTATACAGTTTTACATTTTGTCATACATATGGGGCCGGTTTGGAAGCCGGACATGATTAACTGACTCACCACTTATAAAACCCACAGAGGAGTTATCCCCAACTTGTGGGTAATTTAATATTTAGCATTTGCATCTGTCAGGTGCATGCCTGCACCCCGTGCATAGGTCGTGGCCATTAATAACTTAAATGAGCCGAGGATATCCAGGACACGATCGTTAACCCCCAATGTTTATGTTATCAAACAATACAGATCAAAACGGGTTATGCAGATTTATTACATCACAATCCGATTAAATAATCTCATACCCGACCAAGCGGTAATATTATAATACCGTATCCCAAGCCCGTATCAGGAAAATAAGTTAAACGTATTTACCTGAGCTAATACTTAATTCACAGCAAAATACCTCAGTCATATCCAATCTATCTAAATGTAGGTAGCTTTTACCGGGTGGCTCTAGTCTGGAGTGATGGTAATATATAACCAATTTAGAATGCTAATGGTCTTATTTAAGTCTTAGACTTAGACCGGCTAGCTTAAAGTATCTAGAACGGTACGATACACTAGATTAAGCGATGACCGGAATAGAATGTAATTCAGACCCAACAAGTACGAGGACTTGTATAATATGGGTACACTAAGTACATTCTGGATTTTGAAGTAAAAACAATAAGTTTAAACCCGTTTCAGCAAACTTACATAAACTAGTTACGTAAGTCTAACCGTACGCGTATAAGCGATAACGAGTAACCGGATGAGTCATGAACAAGTTTCGTATGCCAATATACTTTAAACAAGTTATAATATCAGTGGGATATCAACTTGTATGCCCGTTTAGGTTTTAAAATCAAACTATGCCCCGTAAGGGCGTTTTGGTCATTTAATGACGTATAAAAGGAACTTGGGTACAATCTGATATTATGATCATAAACATTGTTTTAAAATACTTTATTTATGATATAATATCAGTATGATATCAAACATACGTGTGTTTCATAGATTAAAACCAAACTACGCTCCATAGGGGCATTTTGGTAATTTCACACATAGTTTTGAAGGCTAATTTGGGAATCTGAGTTTATAACATATACCTATTGTAAAAATATATTTAAAAAGATTTATAAAATAAGTAGGTAACAAGTCTTGGTTGGTAGTTATGATTTAAAACCATATTACGCGCCGAAACGGCGATTAAGTCGCTAAATAACGATATATGCGATCTTTTATGAAAACTGATATTACCGTCAGGTTTACATGACCAAAATATGTTATTTAATATGATATATCAGTAGTAAAAAGGTTTCGTATGATAATCATGCTTTTAAACCATTTTAGGTGCCAAAAGGGCATTATCGTCATTTGAAGACACAATTCAAGAACTTGTGAGTAAACTCAGTTTATAATCTGAATTGATATCCCAAATTATCCTAATTATGATATTAAATCAGTAGGCAATTAGTTTGGTATAAGGAATTATGCTTAAAACCGATCTATGCGCCTAAAGGGTATTTTGGTCACTTTAAAGCACAATTCACGACATTATACGCGATCTCAGTTTATGATCAGATTTATAACATCAAAATATGTTAAACATGTTAACATATCAGTACCTAAGTTGTTTGAAAGCTTATTGGTGTCTAAAACCTTATTTTTGCTAAAAAGGGCATAATAGTCAAAGTATGGCATATTAACGAAAACTTGCATAAGACTCGGATTACTAGTATGATCATGTAATATAATCCCAGAGGGTTATGCTACATTATAATATGATCATAACGGAACCTAAAATCAGTAGCATACAAGTCTAATTCGGCTTATAACCAAAAGGCAACGTAGAAGTCAAATTACGCGACTTTTGGTTGCGAACCGATCCTAAACTTAGAATTTTCGGGGTAAACATGTTTAGACATGTTTAAATAATAATTACCAAGTTATTAAGGTGTTAAATATAATTTATAACCTTTGTATTATTGGTTTTACTTATTAATCACAATTCTGCCAAGTTTAACTTTTTAATTAAATAGTTTGACCTGACAATTAACTAAGCAAACGAAGGAATTAGGAGGTTCCCTTTTAAGGGTTAATCACCTACCTAACTATGGTCTTATACCCACATTCATTTTGATCAGTGATTAGACCATTAGAGTTTAAACCGAAAGTCAAAGTTAATTTACGATAATTTGACTTTTCGGTTTTTAAAACATAAATCTGAACTAAGGAGAGGGCTAAGGACACTTACAAAGGGTCCTTGCTATCTTTTGTACTAAGAAGAGTTCCATATCAGATCGGGAGCTCCAGAATTGAGAGATATAGGAAAGAATGAATGAATGCGCAAAGAAATGGATGAATTCTCATCCTATTTATAGGTTTTGGACAAGATTAGGATTAAGACAAGTGTTAGATGGATCTCTAGGATCATGGCAGGTGTCACAACAGCTGGTATAATCTCATTGAAGTCCAAGAAAATCAATTTGATTGGTTAAGAATGGAATAGAGTGGAGACCAAGAAAAATTCATATCTGGCACCTGCATACGGACCGTATGGGTCCAGGTATACGGTCCGTAAGGACCTGGTCAGCATACATGAAGTTTCAACTGTTGGCAGTTTTGGCTCCTGAACGCGTATCGTTGAGTTTTTGGCACTTCTAACACCCATTAACCCCATTTCAAAGCTCTATGAGGAATTTAAAGTATATTTAACTTCAACCATGCTCAAAAATATTATGGGTGCCAGTTCGTTCGGTCGTACGGTCGCGTTTTTCGCTTAATTACGACGAACATTCGAACGGACGCGAAAACAATCCAGATTTCGCGACGGATGGTATTTTTGCATTCCCAACACAAAAATATAATATTTCAATGATTATAAACATTTATGGGTGTGCGGGTATGGCCAGAATGTAGAATACACGCGAATATGCCTAGTTTCGCCGTTTTGACGCTTTTAGTCCCTTGAACGCATAAAGTTACACGTAAAGCCATTTATTGATATCCAAGTCTTGTATAGCCCATATAGGGATTCCCGAGAACGTGATCGAGCATTACGGAGTCTCTGGTTCCCTTAAACGTCGCTTGAAAGCGTAGTTTCGCTTATTGACGCTTTTGGTCCCTCTAATGCGCAAACTTGCGCGTATCATCATTTAATGGCATCAAAGCCCTATGTAGCCCATATTAAGCATTCTAAAAAGTATGATGGCACATCAAAATGCTTCGGGTTCGTTAAAAGGTCATTCAGAGGTATAATTCAATATATTGACGCTTTTAACCCCTCTAACTCGCAAACTTGCGCGTAACTTCACTTATTGGCATAAAAGCCTTTAATAGCCAATGTTAGGCATTCCCGAGAACATGATGAAACATAATGAAGCTCTCTGTTTGTTAATAGGTCACTCAGAGGTAAGAGTTAACATGTTGACACTTTTAACCCTTCGGCGCGCAAACTTTTACATAATTACACAAACGGCTCCTCTCGTCCAACAAATGGCTCATTTGAGAATATAGACAACGTATAAGGTCACACAGAGGCTTAGATTAAGCATGTTGACACTTCCAGTCCTTCTATAATCAAGGTTTTTGATTTTGACGAACATAGTCCCTCATAGTCAACGTTTGACTTTATTAAGGTTCATTACACGTGTCAACACATCATTGGACACGTTTTTACGAGGTGTTACATCCTCACCCCATTAAAAGAAATCTCGACCCCGAGATTTACTCAAAAAGATGGAAGTACTTTCTGTCGTATAATGGATTTAATTTCCAAAGTACTTTAGGGACCTTTACCGGTATTCCAGTTGACCTATTCAATAGGTACATGCTCCTTTTCGGAGTTTCTTAACCTGTCGATCCTTGATCGATATAGGTCTTTCAATAAACCTCAGGCTTTCATCAATCTATTCGTCCTTACAAGACATTGCTAGCGATTTATCAGCTAGGCATTGCTTTAAGTTAAAGATGTGGAACACATTGTGAGTTCCACTAAGCTCCTCAGACAAGTTTAGCTTATAAGCAATACCGCCGACACATTCGATGATCTCGAATGATTTTATATATCCAGGGGTTAACTTGCCCCCTTATACTGAGACGTATCGCACTCTTTTGTATTTGATATTTTCAATAGAGTCTTGTTCCCTATTTGGAACTTTAAGAGATTTGCGCCTCTTCTTTCGCATTGCTCTATTGCCGATTACTGGCAGTTTTTAGACGATTACGGATTCATAATATCCTATCCATCGTCTTTAAGACAAATCTCAGATCCTGAGAATTGGGCTTTCCCAATTTCCTGCCCAACAATTGGGTGTTGACTATTTCTTCTAAACAAGGTCTCCAATGGAGCAGCCTTGATTCTTATAATGCTATTGGTTATGGAGAACTTAATTAGGGTGAAATAGTCATTCCAACTACTACCCGAATCAATCTTAAGGAATCATCTATTCTTATAGTTAGTCGAACAAATCGACGATCCTGGGCATCTAATAACGATTCTTAATCGTTTCTTAGCTAGGTTGCAATAACCAATGCACAAGCGTATTGCATTGTGCTTTCCTTTATCAACAATAATAGCCGGAGATCCTAAGACAATGAGCTAGGCTGTACAAGCCTTTCTTCCTAACTCATCTGGTTAGCCCTTAGTTCTTCCATTTCCTTTGATGCCGATCGATATAGAGCTTCTGTAACAGATACAGCTCTTAATAGGGTGTAAATCCTAATTCCATCTTGCCTCTCGAGAGGTCAAACAGGGTAGTTCAACTGAGAAGAAATCAAGTTATCCAATATGATAAAGGTAGCTTCAATCTTCGACCTTGGTCCACTTACCGTCGATTGGGCCATACAAATGACACATCTGCTTTACGTGTGCACGGATGCCTTAAGTAGAGACGCCTACTTAGGCATTTTCTATTATGGATATCTCCTTTGAATACCACTAGCTGACGTTAGTACAATATGACCATTGGTATATCTTAGTGGTTCCATGCATTAAACTTCCATACTGATCAGGCATGGACATAATCTATGGGATGCACTGGGATACGCCAATCCTCATATGGCGCTTTTGTCAAACATAGTTGGCACTCGCAGTTGATAGAAATCAATGAGAAAAGAAAATAATTTAAAATAACATATATTGTTGTACTCTATTCAAAGAAGGAGTACTCTTAGATTTTCAGAAGGATCATCGCCGATAATAGAAGAATCGGTCTCTCAGATTTCATTGGTAAGTTCTACCTGACTTAGAAGCTAGAGTTCTTATGAATATCATCAAAGTTTTGCTAAGCTTATGGTCTATGAAAGACTTATTATTGCCTGTATTAAAACAGGACACTTAGCAGAAATTATCATTGGTAAATGATAAGGAATGTACTTGATGACATCATGTACTGTCTCTTGGCATTCATCAGGTGAGTTCAGGCATTTCCTTTCTTAGCCTTTGCCGACATAGCTGCGCCTTCTTTGGCAACTTTATGGCATTTAGTTCTGATGTGGCCTTTCTCACGACATTCGTAACAGACTGCATTCTTTATGTCCCTGCATTCATGGGACTGATCACCAGTTTCTTTGCAGATGCACACTACTTTGGTCTTTATCCTATTTGACACTGTCCCCAGTGTCTTTTATAGCAATTCTTACATACAGACTTCTTACTGAACTTATGACGGTTCTTATTAAGCCTGTAGTTTGCTCTTTTTCTTCGATTTCTGGAAGTTATCCTCCTTCCTTGGTTCATCCTTCACATTCGAAGTGTGAACAAAACTCTTTTCATGAGCAATTGATTGAGGTTTTGAATGAAATTTAGAGCGAGAAGCATTCGGCTCTTTGAATTGTTTCATGACCTTTTCCATGGCCTCTCAAACTGCTACGTCAATTACAGCTTGGAGATTAACTCCATTCATATTGAGGTTTATGTTTGTAGCATTATTAGCTTTGGTCGCCTTAATAGCATCGCGACTGCTATCCACCTCATTCGAGTTTGCCATACTCGAAACTTGGTACTAACCACCACGTTAAGCAATTGTTAGTCATCATCCTGATGACATGACATAGATCAGCCATGGCATCCATAAACCGTATAGGCTATTATTTTCCAAACATTCCTAATGAATGTTATTTGAATGTATATCCATTACATTTAGTATAGGTCACAAAAGGACCATCAGTGGCATTTAAGGTTTGGAGCGAGTCCAATACCTGCCTGACAGGGGATCATAATGCCACAACTGTCTTTATCACAAGGACGATTATGAATAGCTCGATGGCTAGCCTTACATGACTTTTATTATATATATATATATATATATATATATATATATATATATATATATATATATATATATATATATATATATATATATATATATATATATACATATGGCATAGGAGCCCGTCGCGAGGGACGTAGAAATATATGGCATAAAGCCTAGTCATGAAGGACATAATTGATTATATGGCACGGAGGCCTTGTCGTAAAGGACATTTAGATGTGGCTCAAAGTGGCCTCGTCACAATGAAGTTATAAGATATGGCACCAAGGCCTGTCACGGAGGACATTTATCAGTGCTGGCACAAAAAGGCCTGTAACTAGGAATGTTAACACTTAATATGTTAACTTGTCAGGAACGACAAACTATAGCACATTAGCTTGTCATGAATGATTTTAAAACATAACTCATTGTTTTGTCATCAAGGACGTTAGTTTATAAGTCGCAATCTTATTGGATTAGAGGCTTCCAGGTTTGAACATAGTTCTTCACCTTTGGACAGGGAGTCATAAACTACAACTGTCATTGTCTCTAAAGACGACTTATTTGGCACAAAGGTAACCCAATTGACATCACTAATGGATGTTCATATATCATCATTGCATTTGATGATATTAGTCATGATCATACTGATCATATAGACTGTTGGGGTTGGGTATAACCCACCACTTTGTACAGGGGATCATGAAGACCACCACTAACTTTGTCTTATCGACAATAGAGTAAAGTGTAGCCCATAGACATTTCATCACAAGGAATGTTAATATTATTATGATCATCATATTGATGATACTAGTCAGGATCGCAATGATTATATAGACTATGGGATTTGAGCATGGCTCACCCCCTTGGGCAAAGAATCACAAAAGATTCCAATTGCCTGGTTTCAGATGGACAATATAATATAGCCCTTAGGCAAAACATCATTAAGGATGTCAGATTTAATCATCGTACTATAACACCCTTGCTTGTTTTATACAATATTTTATATAAGTTTCGTATAAATACATGTTTATACGATTACACATACGTATGACAATACGAGTTTACTAAAACTTTTACAATTTAAAAATAGAACAACATAATGTAATTGAGTTTGTCGTTTAAAAGTTACGACGTAATGCCGTGCGGAAGCTTTAATCTCGTGTGTTCGGTTCCTCATCGAGCTTGATCTTCATCCGGGCACTCTTGGCATACACCTATGATCAAAACCAACTTAAAAGTTAGTTTTGATAGTTAAATAACAAGTTTAAACAAGTTATGTCGGTCAAACAAACAAATTAAACAATTTTGGGATTCAGAGGGGGCTAGACGCCCCACCTAGCCCCGTTTTTGACAGCAAGTTATTTATTTGTTGCTGCATAATTCCTAACCAACCCAAGTTTCACGAAAACGAACATAACTTATTCGTTTTTTATCCGATTTACGCGATTCTTTTTCCTACGCGTTCGTAATTTAATTCTCCATCTTATGGAGTAAAAAACCAACATCTAACTTCACAAAATTTTAGGTTTCAAGCTCTCGGCTTGAATTTCATTTACGACACTTCTTGACCCGTTCGTGGTTTCATCTAACAAACTTGTTTGTGGCCCTTGTTTCTTTTGTAAACATATTATTATGTTTATTTCCTATTGTACAAGGTTCAAATCATGAGTTTATACACATTCTTAACCCGTTTTTGTTTATACTCTTATTTTGACCCGTTAAGGGTACTTATGCACCTTTAAGCTTAAATTACGCCCATCCTTTACTTGCATCTTATTTCCACACTATGGTTTCTACTTGTTTTCCACCACAACAATATTTGTGGTGGATATGATATGATAAATTATTTGATCCGTGTTCTAATCTTCGGTTTAGAAATTTTGCAAAAGACAAGTTTCAAGTCTTTTGACGACGATGGACTTTTAATAACATGTTTGACCAAAAATCGTACTTAAAACTATAATCTTATTTGCACATACCTGGCTCGGGTCAAAGTTTTGACCTGTTTAAAATACCTTTCACTATTAACTTACTAATTAATAGCGTCGCGAACCTTATATTACTTTCCTGTAATCACCAAAACTTAACAAGCGATCGTCAGAACTTATCGTCAAATGGTGTTAACGCACCATTTGACCCGTTTAGTCAAAATGATCATTTATCATCAAATGATGGTATTTTGATACCATTTCTCCCCTTGAACCCATTCCGGTTAGAACCATGAGTCCTTACTACTTAAAAGACATTTCTTGAATTGTTTGACCCGTTATGACTTATACCAAATGGTGTCTTTTCACATCTTTTATTCTATCCGTCAACTCGTGTCCGGATTATTACTAAACCACTTTTACACGTTACAATTCACCCCATAACGTATTGTTCAAAATTCGTTATTTATTAGTCTTCACCCGACTAATTTACCATTTTACCCCTTTTTACCATAATTTATGGCTTCTTTCCTTTTTACATATTCCGACTTGTATTATATCTTTTCGGAACATCATATTCCGATTACTTATCATTATTCACAATCAATTATCACAAGTAAGTGTATTGTAACTAAAAAGGGAGTGTAAGCTTAACTTACCTCGTATCTAAGCTACGCTTTTCTTTTCCTTCTTGCTCCTTATGACCCGCTTCATTCACAAGCTTCCACCTAGCTTGTTAAGCGCCAAACTATTATCATATTTCGTAAGATGGTTAGTTTAGTCGTTGTCGATCATGACTATTCCACCCTACGTATTTTCCATCAAAATTATCATTCGATCTTATTAATGGTGGGTTTGACTTTTAAAAGGTCAAACGCCTAATAGTATATAAAACGCACATTCATGTTTGTCAACTATTTTAGGCATTTCTCAATTATCCGGTAGGCGTTATCTCTTGGCCACCGTTTTAACCAAAGTTCCAACCAAATTTATTATATTTCCAACACAGTAAACTATTTTAAGCGATTATCTTGACTAGTTTATTCATTTATTGATTTATTTTTGTAAGAACTAAGGGTTCCTCATACACGAGTGAAACCCATTTCATCATATCACTAGCATTTATCTCAACACTTAATATAATCAAGTTCTACTTATCAATTGGTAGACAATATGATTTTATACACCTAGTTCCATGAACATATTGACCAAATTTCATCTTAACATTCAGAACCCATTTCAAGTCATTTATGATCATGTACCCAAATTCATGATTTAATCAAACACCTTCTTAACATCATCATGCATGATGATTCTAAACCTAGTTAAACCATCAATTTCATCATAACATTAAAACCCACTTATCTAAGTGTGGTAATTCATCTAAGTATTCAAATCATAGCAATATATGCAGAATTTTCACTTAGGGTTTTGCTCCTAAGCAAGTATACATCTCTAATCTAGCCATAACTTCTACAATTCATACCTAAATCGCATCTTGTAAAGTGAATCGACTTTTCACAACTTCATGAATGTCAAAAAATTGACATACCTTTCGATCCCCTTGACTTGGTGATCGTTTATGTATGTTCCAATCCGAATTTGGCCTTCGTTTGATCCTCCAATTTGAAGGTTTTGTTGAGTTAGGATTTCACCCCTTTCTCCCTGCTCCTCCTGTCGATCGAACACATCTGTGTGTGTTTTTATTTCTTTTTTTATATAAGTGTTTTAATTAAAACACTTTTCTAATTACTCACCTTTAGCCCCTCATGATTTGGTTTGTTACAAGTAGGCCCTAACCTCTTTATTTCTAGAAATATTTTCCTTTAATTAACTAGGTTAATTATTCCTAGTTAACTTAGTGGGTTCTGGGAGATTACCACCCGTTTGGTTTTTAGGTCCCGTTAGCTCGGGTCTCTTATAAACATTATCTAATTAAACCCTTTTATTCTCTTTTTATTTGATATTAGGTTTATTTATTTACTTCCTAATATTCACCAGATTTATTTTTACCACTAACGGTATTTACCCGTTCATTATTATTTACGTGGTTTAATTACCAAATCCCGATTTTGGGGTGTTACACGTACTGATGATTTTTGTCATGATCGCATTGACCATGTAGACTATTAGGCTTGAGCGCAGCTCGTTACCTTGGACAGGGGATCATAAAGATCACAATGTGAATGTCATAGAGACGTCCTCATATAGCACAAGGCTTGTCTCGAAGGGCAGTTAGATGGCGCAAAAGGCCTTGCCACAAGGATAATTAAAACATAATCAATGATCTCTTGGATCAGTGATCTTTAAGGGTCGAACATAGTTCATCGCCTTTTAACAAGAAGTTTATAAAATAAAACTATCATTGTCATGAATACACCTTCGCCCAATGGCATACATCTTAATTGGATGTTTTGATGTATACTTCATACTGTTGTTTGATAGCCGTGATTCGCATTGATCATATAGGCTATGAAGGTGGCTTGGAAAAGTCCAAGTACTTTCGGAAGCTAGTGTGGTCTCTCAAGTCACACAGCCAGGAATGTTAACATGTTCTTAGATGTTAACAAGGATTAATTTTCTTAGGAGGGTTTTACCATCACAGCCATGTTCATAGACATATAGGCTAGGTTATACCATTAAGAGGATCTTTTGAAATTTTTCAGCTGATCGATAAAGTTCGAGTAAAATTCAGAACTATTGTTGGATAAAGGACGAAATGAATACCTACATAAAATTTTCGAAACTTTCCTAAATCATTAGGAATTTTCAATAGTGCCTTAATCAGGACTTTTAGTAATATATATGTCCACAGATGACTAAGAGGAAAAATTATAAGTCCGTATAAGGACTATAAAATATTACAAATTTATATAAGGGTTATAACGAAATATCAATGTCCTAAAAGGGACTATTTCGAAATAACGTATCCCCAAAGGGATTTAAATGAAATAACATGTCCTTAAAAAGGACTATATTGGTACAACGTGCACACATAGGGGCTTTGCTGTACAGATGTCCTCATAGGGACTTTGAATAATTCTAGTCCATGCAGGGACTAAAAGAAAATATTAGTCCGTAAAGGGACTATAAGCTACGTCCGTATTGGGACTATTACGATATAACATGTCCATGAAGGGACGTTAATAAACAATTGTCCTCGTAGGGACTTTATGTCAAAAAGACATGTCCTCACTGGGACTTATTAATAAAACAATAGGTCCTTAAAGGGACTTATAATAAAATATCATATCCATAAAGGATCTTAATGGAATAATATGTCCACGAAGGGACTATGATGAAATAATACGTCCTTGAAAGGACTATAATGAATTATTATGTCCGCTAGGGGACTTTGATAAAATAATATGTCTGCGAAAAGACTTCTAGTGAATCACTATACCCATGAAAGGACTATATAGCAAATGCCCATATAGGGTCTTAAGTCGAAAGATATGTCCACACAGGGACTAAATAGAAGAGATAGGTCCTTATAAGGACTTAAAAGATAAAGAATATTATGAAAGAAGGTGTAACACCCTTGCTTGTTTTATACAATATTTTATATAAGTTTCGTATAAATACATGTTTATACGATTACACATACGTATGACAATACGAGTTTACTAAAACTTTTACAATTTAAAAATAGAACAACATAATGTAATTGAGTTCGTCGTTTAAAAGTTACGACGTAACGCCGTGCGGAAGCTTTAATCTCGTGTGTTCGCTTCCTCATCGAGCTTGAACTTTATCCGGGCACTCTTGACATTCACCTATGATCAAAACCAACTTAAAAGTTAGTTTAGATAGTTAAATAACAAGTTTAAACAAGTTTTGTGGGTCAAACAAACAAAATTAAACAATTTTGGGATTCAGGGGGGGCTAGACGCCCCACCTAGGGGCTAGACGCCCCACCTAGCCCCTTTTTTGACAGCAAGTTATTTATTTGTTGCTGCATAATTCCTAACCAACACAAGTTTCACGAAAACGGACATAACTTATTCGTTTTTTATCCGATTTACGCGATTCTTTTTCCTACGCGTTCGTAATTTAATTCTCCATCTTATGGAGTAAAAATCCAACATCTAACTTCACAAAATTTTAGGTTTCAAGCTCTCGGCTTGAAGTTCAATTACGACACTTCTTGACCCGTTCGTGGTTTCATCTAACAAACTTGTTTGTGGCCCTTGTTTCTTTTGTAAACATATTATTATGATTATTTCCTATTGTACAAGGTTACAATAACGAGTTTATACACATTCTTAACCCGTTTTTGTTTATACTCTTATTTTGACCCGTTAAGGGTACTTATGCACTTTTAAGCTTAAAATTACGCGCATCCTTTACTTGCATCTTATTTCCACACTATGGTTTCTACTTGTTTTCCACCACAACAATATTTGTGGTGGATATAATACGATAAATTACTTGTTTCGTGTTCTAATCTTCGGTTTAGAAATTTTGCAAAAGACAAGTTTCAAGTCTTTTGACGACGATGGACTTTTAATAACATGTTTGACCAAAAATCGTACTTAAAACTATAATCTTATTTGCACATACCTGGCTCGGGTCAAAGTTTTGACCTGTTTAAAATACCTTTCACTATTAACTTATTAATTAATAGCGTCGCGAACCTTATATTACTTTCCTGTAATCACCAAAACTTAACAAGCGATCGTCAGAAATTATCGTCAAATGGTGTTAATGAACCATTTGACCCGTTTAGTCAAAATGATCATTTATCATCATATGATGGTATTTTGACACCATTTCGCCCCTCGAACCCATTCCGGTTAGCACCATGAGTCCTTATTACTTATAAGACATTTCTTGAATTGTTTGACCCGTTACGACTTATACCAAATGGTGTCTTTTCACATCTTTTATTCTATCCGTCAACTCGTGTCCGGATTATTACTAAACCACTTTTACACGTTACAATTCACCCCATAACGTATTGTTCAAAATTCGTTATTTATTAGTCTTCACCCGACTAATTTACCATTTACCCCTTTTTACCATAATTTATGGCTTCTTTCCTTTTTACATATTCCGACTTGCATTGTATCTTGCCGGAACATCATATTCCAATTACTTATCATTATTCACAATCAATTATCACAAGTAAGTGTATTGTAATTAAAAAGGGAGTGTAAGCTTTTTTCCTTCTTGCTCCGTTTGACCCGCTTCATTCACAAGCTTCCACCTAGCTTGTTAAGCGCCAAACTATTATCATATTTCGTAAGATGGTTAGTTTAGTCGTTGTCGATCATGACTATTCCACCCTACGTATTTTCCATCAAAATTAGCATTCGATCTTATTAATGGTGGGTTTGACTTTTAAAAGGTCAAACGCCTATTAGTATATAAAACGCACATTCATGTTTGTCAACTATTTTAGGCATTTCTCAATTATCCGGTAGGCGTTATCTCTTGGCCACCGTTTTAACCAAAGTTCCAACCAAATTTATTATATTTCCAACACAGTAAACTAGTTTAAGCGATTATCTTGACTAGTTTATTCATTTATTTTTGTAAGAACTAAGGGTTCCTCATACACGAGTGAAACCCGTTTCATCATATCAATAGCATTTATCTCAACACTTAATATAATCAAGTTCTACTTATCAATTGGTAGACAATATGATTTCATACACCTAGTTCCATGAACATATTTACCAAATTTCTTCTTAACATTCAAAACCCATTTCAAGTCATTTATGATCATGTACCCAAATTCATGATTTAATCAAACACCTTCTTAACATCATCATGCATGATGATTCTAAACCTAGTTAAACCATCAATTTCATCATAACATTAAAACCCACTTATCTAAGTGTGGTAATTCATCTAAGTATTCAAATCATAGCAATATATGCAGAATTTTCACTTAGGGTTTTGCTCCTAAGCAAGTATACATCTCTAATCTAGCCATAACTTTTTCAATTCATACCTAAATCGCATCTTGTAAAGTTAATCGACTTTTCACAACTTCATGAATGTCAAAAATTCGACATACCTTTCGATCCCCTTGACTTGGTGATCGTTTATGTATATTCCAATCCGAATTTGGCCTTCGTTTGATCCTCCAATTTGAAGGTTTTGTTGAGTTAGGGTTTCACCCCTTTCTCCCTGCTCCTCTTGTCGATCGAACACACCTGTGTGTTTTTTTATTTCTTTTTTTTATATAAGTGTTTTAATTAAAACACTTTTCTAATTACTCACCTTTAGCCCCTCATGATTTGGTTTGTTACAAGTAGGCCTTAACCTCTTTATTTGTAGAAATATTTTCCTTTAATTAACTAGGTTAATTATTCCTAGTTAAGTTAGTGGGTTCCGGGAGATTACCATCCGTTTGGTTTTCAAGTCCTGTTAGCTCGGGTCTCTTATAAACATTATCTCATTAAACCCTTTTATTCTCTTTTTATTCGATATTAGGTTTATTTATTTACTTCCTAATATTCACCGGATTTATTTTTACCACTAACGATATTTACCCGTTCATTATTATTTACGTGGTTTGATTACCAAATCCCGATTTCAGGGTGTTACAGAAGGATTCTCAAACATCTTCCTAGCTTCATTTCGATTGTTTCTCTTCTTTGTTTACCATATACGGTAGGGACAATGAAGACCTCAGTGAATAGGATAAATATTCCAATCAGGATCCACTATAAAAGTAGAATTTTAAGGATTCTAGGGTTAAGAAATGATATGGATCATGGATTGGGTTTTGACTGATGTAATTCAAATAGGGAATTTCAACATTCGAAGGCAAGAAATAGGGATCATTAGGATCCACTAGTATTATTTTCGATACGGGAGCCTCAGGGACCACCTTGTATGGACTCCACTGGCGCAGACTTTTAAAATTTGAGCCTCAGGGACCTTCGGTATGGACTCTGAAGTCTGATTCCAATTCATATGGGTTTGGTTTTGGGTATGAATCCATAAAGGTCTTCCTCCAAACCGGTCGCACGCTTGTTCTAGCCATATTGTGAAGCTTGGCATTCCCTGGCTTCAGATGAGGAGAATCTCTATCAACGGCTTCCTTGCTTGGCGACTTATTTAAAATACATAAAATCGAAAACAATGTTTACCTAATAGGGATGAGAGCACTCCTATGTTAAGTCTAGACTTAAAAAGGTCTAAGGAATATGCTACTGTGTCATTGAGATTAAACACAAAAGGCTAGTGTTTAATTCACTCAATGTTGGCTCTGATACCAACCTGTCACACCCCGATATTTCCACATATCACCGATGGGCCCGGCGGGGAGTATCGTGACGTAGTTGATATCATCAAGGTCAAACATACACAGAATAGCACAGCGAAAGTCTTGGAATATAAAATATTATTACAAACTCAATGTCTGAAAATATCAAAGTATTTATTATAGACGAGTCTGTAATATCAAATCCACAGGTGGATCATTACAGGATGTATAAAATGAAGCTTAGCAGACTTTATGGCATCTTTAAGGATTTGCAAGATCCTCTTTTTCGACACCAAGCAACTCCCAGCCTATTACGAGTAGTGCCTGCCACTTAGTCTTTTGAAAATACGTCAGTTTTCACTGGTAAATACAATTAACTTGACTCTTTTGAAAAGGGTTTATGAAAATTGTTTTAAGTGCACGAGGCACAAATCATTTATACTTGGGACAATCTTTAATAAAATCTTGTACACAGTTTTACATGTTTGTCATACATATGGAACCGGTTTGGAAGCCGGACATGATTAACTGACTCACCACTTATAAAACCCACAGAGGAGTTATACCCCAACTTGTGGGTAATTTAATATTTAGCATTTGCATCTGTCAGGTGCATGCCTGCACCCCGTGCATAGGTCGTGGCCATAAATAACTTAAATGAGCCAAGAATATCCAGGACACACGGTAGTTAACCCCCAATGTTTATGTTATCAAACAATACAGATCAAAACGGGTTATGCAGATTTATTACATCACAATCCGATTAAATAATCTCATACCCGACCAAGCGGTATTATTATAATACTGTATCCCAAGCCCGTATCAGGAAAATAAGTTAAAAGTATTTACCTGAGCTAATCCTTGATTCACAGCAAAATAACTCAGTCGTATCCAATCTATCTAAATGCAGGTAGCTTTTACCGGGTGGCTCTAGTCTGGAGTGATGGTAATATATAACCAATTTAGAATGCTAATGGTCTTATTTAAGTCGTAGACTTAGACCGACTAGCTTAAATTATCTAGAACGGTACGATACGCTAGATTAAGCGATGACCGGAATAGAATGCAATTCAGACCCAACAAGTACGAGGACTTGTATAATATGGGTACACTAAGTACATTTTGGATTTTGAAGTAAAAACAATAAGGTTAAACCCGTTTCAGCAAACTTACATAAACTAGTTACGTAAGTCTAATCGTACGCGTATAAGGGATAACGAGTAACCGGATGAGTCATGAACAAGTTCCGTATGCCAATATACTTTAAACAAGTTATAATATCAGTGGGATATCAACTTGTATGCCCATTTAGGTTTTAAAATCAAACTATGCCCCGTAAGGGCGTTTTGGTCATTTAATGACGTATAAAAGGAACTTGGGTACAATCTGATGTTATGATCATAAACATTGTTTTAAAATACTTTATTTATGATATGATATCAGTATGATATCAAACATATGTGTGTTTCATTGATTAAAACCGAACTATGCTCCATAGGGGCATTTTGGTAATTTCACACATAGTTTTGAAGGCTGATTTGGGAATCTGAGTTCATAACATATACCTATTGTAAAAATATATTTAAAATGATTTATAAAATCAGTAGGTAACAAGTCTTGGTTGGTAGTTATGGTTTAAAACCATACTACGCGCCGAAACGGCGATTAAGTCGCTAACTAACGATATATGCGATCTTTTATGAAAACTGATATTACGGTTAGGTTTATATGACCAAAATATGTTATTTAATATGATATATCAGTAGTAAAAAGGTTTCGTATGATAATCGTGCTTTTAAACCATTTTAGGTGCCAAAAGGGCATTATCGTCATTTGAAGACATAATTCAAGAACTTGTGCGTAAACTCAGTTTATAATCTGAACTGATATCTCAAATTATCCTAATTATGATATTAAATCAGTAGGCAATGAGTTTGGTATAAGGAATTATGCTTAAAACCGATCTATGCGCCTAAAGGGCATTTTGGTCACTTTAAAGCACAATTCACGACATTATACGCGAACTCAGTTTATGATTAGATTTATAACATCAAAATATGTTAAACATGTTAACATATCAGTACCTAAGTTGTTTGAAAGCTTATTGGTGTCTAAAACCTTATTTTTGCTAAAAAGGGCATAATAGTCAAAGTATGGCATATTAACGGAAACTTACATAAGACTCGGATTACTAGTATGATTGTTTTGGTCAAAAATTACCGAAGCACTTAAGTGATCAAATTAGTTAAGTGAGGTAGTGTGCTAAGAGAATGTGTTCAAAAATGTGTTAATCAAGTGGTTTGCAAAAACAGTTTCAGGATACGGCTCAGGATATTGAGCTGTATCTATGATCAAACAATGAGCAAAAAAGGTAAAAGGTGACACGGGATATACGAGGAAAGCCCTTGTTCAATCCAGATCGCGGGCACAAAACCTCGGGAGCTGACAATCGCAGCTGCCTTGTTCTTCTTATTGCTTAAACGTCAGGATACAGTGCATGATATTGATCGGATGACTAGGTGTTACAATGTTTGTTGTGAAAGTGAAAGTTGCGAGAAAGAGAAATATGAGAGCAGTGAGTGTTTGTGTTGTGTCCTATTTGTTCCGAGTTATCCATCTATTTATAGTTACAAAATACAAACAAGAACTCCTATAAATATGGGATGCCCCCGAATATTCCATTGTGAACGTTGTAGACCGAGTAAAGCGGCTTCAACGTCTTTCTTCGAACTACTTAGACCGAGTCTTCCGGAAAGAGAGTCCTCATGAACGTTGCGACCTTGAACTCACATTCCTGCACACAATTTGTTAGTGATCCTCAGGATACCATTCAGGATGTTACCAATATCCTGAATGTGTAACCCGCGGTATGAACAGATATCATATAATCAGGATATAGCTCAAAATATTGACTAAGATATAGGCTCAGAATTTCACCCATAACAATTGTCCCCAAAAATGTTGCCGTTAGGTATCCTGATGCTAATGGTTACATTTTTTCACGAGTAACGAGGTAATTAAGTGATAAGACTTTGATGGGACTGGTTGTAACCACGCAGCCTACATTTACTCATTTCACCCCTATAACTTCTCATCCTCATCATCATTTAACCTTCACCGAAGAGAAAAAAGGTAAATATCTCTCTCTCACTTCCATCTTTTTCCTCCATACTGTTTAATATTCAGGTGATCATATGGCAAGACAGACGAGATCTAGCTCCGGTGACTCTGCTCCCTCGTTCATTCACCAGAATATTCTCCAAGATCCGGAGAGGGAAATATGCTCTTTCGATAGTGCCCACTTGTCGGCCCTCAAAACGTTCGGTATTTCCTGAAAGGGACGGTGTTCCGGCCATTTGATCGGGAAATCCGATCAGATATGGTTTTCGACGAGTGGTTGTGTTTCAACGCTTTTCCTTTTACCCTAGGGTTGTAATTTCCTTTTTCAGACTTTATTACTGAGTTTTTCAACACTACCAAAATCTGCTTCAGTCAGACAATGCCAATGCTTTGGCGAGTTTTGTCTGTTCTTGATCAAATCAAGAATAACCATATCCCTGACCTTTCCATTCATGATCTCCCCTTAGCATACCGGCTTAGATGCCATGGTTCTTGTCAATTTCTGTTCTACTCCACTTCAGGAGATCCACTGATACTCCGAGCCACCAGGAACGAAGAGGAGTGGAAATCAAAGTTTTTCTTTGTAGATTGAGATTCAATCCCTGGTGGAGCAGATTATCCGGTGAAATGGTTGAAAAAGGGTAGGACTTAGGGTTTTAGGATGATCCTGCCTTATATCCTGCTTTATATCCGGCTCCCAAGCCCACTACGAGGGCTCGTGCTTCCACCGCAAAAAAAGAGAAAGGGCTCCGAAGTTAGCGTCCCAGGCCCCGAAGGATTCTCCTATGACGAGCTCAGCTTTACGGATTCCTTGGAGCCGATGGCATCCTTCCTTAATAAGGTAATATTCTGGTACTATATCCTGCATAATATCCTGATAGAATATCCTGACAGGATACCCTGGTTAGTAAACATTGACTTATACCTGAATTTTAACTTACAGGGCCTCCAGCATCTGCTCCATCTTTACAACGATGCCTGTGGTACTGCTGCACTCCATGAGGCTAGGATCAAACAGCTCGAGACCACCATTGTTGACCAAGGTGTTATTGCCGAAGCCAAGACTCGGCATTATGAGGACAAACTGAAGAAGGTCACCCAGGATGCTGAGGTCAAGCTGGCTACCGTCTAAATGGAGCACGAACAGGCCATGGTTTCCTTCCGGGAAGGTATCAAAGCTTCCGCCATTGTCTCTCTGCTACAGGCTCGCATCAAGATGGCTTATGAGGCCAAGGAGACAGGGCTTGAGTGCCCAACCTGGCCGGTCGAATCCTGGGTGGCAAAGTTGAAGGAGCTTAGAGGCAAGGCAGTGCCATATCCTGGGGAGACCGGTGAATCTTCTAAGTCAGCAGAAGTGATGGACAAGGCTGAGGAGAAGAAGGATGCTGGGGCGGATGCTGGTGAGGATGCTGCCCAGGATGCTGAAGCTGAGAAGACGGAGAAGACTGGTGAAGACGCCGCCGTGTGAGGGCACTTGAGTGGGCGATGATGGATGTTTATGCCTAGGCCGGAGCCCACTTTTTTAGATTTGATGGTTGTGGTCCTTTGAACAATTTACTTTCCTTGTCTTTAAAACAATTTACTTTCCTGCACTTAGACAATATGATGACCAAAGGTGGATGGGTCCTGGGTTTCAGGATGAAGCCCTTGGTCATCAGTTAGTATAATTTGTTTTGAATGATGCAACGGTTGGAGGCGGATGGGTCTCGTTTTGAGATGAAACCTTCAACCTTTGTGTAAATATGGTAAAAACTAATTGTGCTTTTGGCGGATGGGCCTCGGTTTGAGGTGAAACCAAAAGCACAACTTTTGTTATGTTAATAATATAACCCTGTTTTGACCTTATCTTTGTTGCCTTACTTCTAGTACATAAATTTTATTCTGGAAACAGTTTCCTTTAAACAATTTTGGGAACATATTCTGAGAGCATCCTAAGAGATATCCTGGTCAGTATACTGTCACATAACTCATAAAACTTATGCTGTACAAAGGAGAGACCATACCAAAGATTCCTAGGGAGTCAATTCCAATCTTCCATCCTAAGAATGTCCCCAGTGCTCATTTGTATGTTTTAATCCATCCTTAGTTGTATGATACATGTCCCCTGTGTTTAGTATATTAGGAATGCAAACACAAGTCATACTTTAGCTTTTACTGAACGAATCCCGAATATCTTGGGACAAACCCTTAATATCCTGGGATAAATCCTGATATCCTGGGGATAAACCCTGATTTTCATGCGCTACAGGCGGGAGTGTACAAACTCCAAGACTTAGAAAGGTGAAAACCTTTAAACCTTAGAGAGTATGAAAATACCCTTTTGTGAGAGAGGGTGATCAATCCTCATATACCTTCAGGATCCAGGATATAGCCAACAATAACGAAATTGTCAGCCACTTTTACATGGACTGGTCCTGCTACCTTGAACTATCCCTAGATAACTTGCGCTCCAGGCGGGGTGTTTAAACCCAATTCGAGAGAAAGGTGAATACCTTTAAACCTGTGAAGGGATCAGGATCCCTTAAGCGTGAGAGAGGGGGCCAATCCTCTAATCTTCCGGATTATCCCGAGTGTATATCCTGGAGGTATATCCTGAAACATATCCTGCAAAACATCCTGCAAAACATCCTTAAACTAAGGTGGGTGTTAGCTTGGCTAACACCCCTCCGATGCTTAAGTCAGTAATTGGTCCAAAAGAGTAAATAATATCAAACATATTAAAAGAGATAGAATTTGTTAGGGGAGGATTTTCTAATAACCCGTGATCCTTACTTGTTATTCTAACAATGATCCTTATTTCTGTGACAGATAGTGATCCTCAGAAGAGCTTCAGGATCAGGATCATGGATCACCTTAAGGATCCTCATACTAACGATTGTTTGTTTGAATTTCGTATTGTTTTGCAGGAGTAACAAGCTTGACCTGGTCTTGGCAACGTTGCTATGGAATATTCCACGGGTATTTCGCACACGTTTGACTAGAATGGACGTTGTGGAGAACGTGGGAGCATGACACAAAAGTCGGATAGTTTGTTAGCATAGTTAACTTCTATTTTTAAAGGGGCAACGAATTAGTAATTAGAACACTTAGCCATTTTCAGCTACACACATTCTCGTACAACTGCACTCTTGAAGCATTCGGCAAACACTTAACAGTTTTAACACACTTTTACACATTTCACCATAGTGATCCTTGTACCTAGCTCGTTACTATCCGAAGTTGTAAACATTTGTTGATTAATTTGAGCTTGGTGATCGGTAGTTTCCATCACCCGAGGTTTTTTTATGCCGGAGGTCATTCATTGATCAAGGGCTTTTTCCTCGTATAAATCCTTGTGTCGTTTGTGCAATTTACATTGAAGTGATCCTTATCATTGTTCCTCATTTCAAGCATCATACCCCATAACTAAGAGTCTGGTTGCATTATCCTCATCAGATTTTTGACCAAAACAGTTTGGCGCCCACCGTGGGGCAATTGGTGCTTCATTCCTAAGAAGTTTTTCTGTTGGTGATCATTCCGGTTCATTGCATACAAGTACATGGCTTTATCATTGAAGAATACCTCTACTGCAATGTCTGCGGTCAATTCATCTCAGGGCATTCCACCTTTGCCTCCACCACCTGCTGGATCTCAGGAAAATGCTGAGAAGAAACCAACTCCCATTTTCTCCAAACCTCCAACTTCTTCTGCTTCTTACACTCCTACTACTAGTGACATGTTTACTTTGATTTTGCAGATGAAGGATCATATACTGCAACAGGATAAGACCAATGAAAGGATTCTCAAAGAAATCGGAGATCTCAAGAAACAAAAGAAAACGGCAGAGGATCATTCCCCATTGGTGCCCAGATCCTTGAATTTTGATACTCCGGTGATTACTTCTCAGCCATCAGTGGTTCCAGATGTTCAATATGTGGGTGGACCAAAGGGAGTGCACTACGGATCAACAACAGTGACTCAGGCATCAGGTTCATATTTCCAGCCAACAGGATCTTATCCTCAGCATATGGGATCCCTCATGAGTTCAGGAGGATACTCAGGAGCGCAGCAGGTTCAAGGATCCTCCTTTGTTCCAGGATCATCCCAGGTTCAAGGATCCTCCTTTGTTCCAGGATCATCCCAGGTTCAAGGATCCTCCTTTGTTCCAGGATCATCCCAGGTTCAAGGATCTTCCTTTGTTCCAGGATCATTCCAGGTTCAAGGATCCTCCTTTGTTCCAGGATCATCCCAGGTTCAAGGATCCTCCTTTGTTCCAGGATCATCCCAGGTTCAAGGATCCTCCTTTGTTCCAGGATCATCCCAGTTTCAAGGATCCTTCCAAATGCCAGGATCCTTAAGGAGTTTGCAAACAGGAAGTCCAGATGTCCATCAGGGAGATTTTATTCCGATGCAGACCATTGCTTCTACTGGTCCTTCGGTCATTCCAGAGTCTCAACAATATGGGTTCACATCCGGTGTTCCTAATTTGAACCCGGTGGGAGGTAACACTCTTAATAATTCTCTTACCACTAACCATGGATTCATGCAGGATACAGGTATCAACCATGCCATGGCCAGAGAGTTGCAAAAGTTGAAGGATATGATATCAAGTGTTCCAGGAGTGGTCAAACCTATCCCAGAGATTGCAGATGGAAGCCATAAGATATCTCGTTTTGCACCACCAATTTGTGATACTGAGATACCCAAAAGGTTCCATGTGCCAACCATGAAGCTGTATGATGGTTCGACGGATCCTGAAGAGCACATAGCACAATACAGGGAAAGGATGGAGATCAATCCAATCCCAGAAAGGTTAAAGGAAGCATGCATGTGCAAGGGATTCGGATCCACTCTTACTGGATCAGCTCTCAAATGGCTGCTAAATCTTCCCCCCTACTCTATTACCTCATTTGCTAATCTAGTTAACCTATTTAATAATCAGTTTTCTTGTAGTAGAAAATTTGAACGATTAACTAGTGATCTATATAGGATAACCCAGGGTCATAATGAATCATTAAGGGATTACATTACCAAATTTAGTAAAGAATCCTTAGACATTCCCAACCTGGATATAGCCACGGCTGTTGAGGCCTTCAAAATGGGATTGCTTAGGGATTCATTGTTCTATGATGATCTTGTTATGACACCATGCAGGAACCTAGATGAGGTGAGAACCCGGGCACTCAGGTTCATCCAGCTAGAGGATGATAAGAGGATCCAGGAAAGATTAGCAGGATCCTCAAAACAAGAGAAGCAAGGATCCTCGTTCAAGAACAACAAGTTCAGATCCTATATCAGATCTGATAACCAGAACGTGCATGCTGTTGATCAGGAAGAGGATGATGAGGATTATCCTCCAATTTCTGAATATTGTTTTTCTGTTGATAACAATGAACTAATCCTTGCGATGCAGAATCAAGGTGACAAAGCTAGATGGCCCAGGAAAAATGACAGACCAGCTGCAACCAAAGATAAATCAAAGTGGTGTGCATACCATGAAGATTTTGGTCATATCACAGAAGAATGCATTGCACTAAGAAAGGAAACTGGATACTTGTTGAGCAAGGGGCATCTAAAAGAATTGTTGGGTAGAAAAAAGTCAAGGACTCAGGATCCTGAAAGGATCCCTGAGAAAGCTTCGGCCCCTCCAGCAGATGCACAAGTAATAAACTTTATTTCTGGAGGATCAAACATTTGTGGCACATCCTTCTCAGCAGCTAAAAGGCATGCAAAGGAAACCAAAATGGATAGTGGAGAAAGACCCAGTCGAACATCAAGTGTTTCCGAAGGAAAAGTCATAACCTTTGATGAGGATGATCGTGTTGATATCCAGGATCCTCATCACGATAGTTTAGTTATTACTCTTTTCATTTCTAACCATTTTGTCCGCAGGATCCTTATAGACGGAGGAAGCTCAGTGAACATTATCCAGCTTGATGTTCTAAAGAAGACGGGTATTCCTGAATCAGATACCATACCAAGATCCTCCGTGCTAGTGGGATTCAGTGGCGAAACTAAGAATACCCTGGGGGACATTAAACTCCCAATATACATCGAAGGCCTACATTCTTATCAAGAATTTTGTGTTATTAACTGTTTATCTTGTTGTAATGTTATCCTTGGCAGGCCCTGGATACACGATATGAAGGCAGTCCCATCTACCTACCGTCAATGTGTGAAGCTCCCTAGTCCTTGGGGAATAGTAAAGATTGATAGTGATCAGCAGGAGGCTAAGAACTGCTACACTTCATCAATGAAACTAGCCTCGAAGCCAAGGGAGCAATAGCAATCAAAGTATCCTCCAAGGGATGTCTTGGAGGCAAGAGAGCAGGATGTGGTAGAAATCCTCGTGGATCCTGATGATCCTGAATCCAAAATCTATACCGGATCAGGGATCCTTGGCAAGATGAAAGAAGACCTCATGTCCTTCCTCAAAAGGAGGAAAACTACCTTTGCATGGAAGCATGAGGATATGACAGGTATATCTAAGGATATTCTCACTCATAAACTTGGCATTGACAGGTCATTCAAACCAATCCATCAAAAAAGGAGGAAGTTTGCACCGGAAAGAAATGCCATTATCCAGGAAGAGGTAGAGAAATTGCTCCGGGCAGGTATGATTAGAGAGATCAAGTATCTAAGATGGTTGGCCAATGTGGTTGTTGTTCAAAAGAAAAATGGAAAGTGGAGGGTATGTGTCTATTTCACAGATTTAAATAAGGCATGTCCCAAGGATCCTTTCCCATTACCCCACATTGACTCCATGGTGGATGCAACGGCAGGTCATGAACTGTTGACTTTTATGGATGCTTCATTTGGATTTCAACAAATTCAGATGGAACCATCTGATCAAGAGGATACGGCCTTTATGACTCCAACCGGTATATATTGTTATATTGCTACGCCGTTTGGATTAAGGAATGCAGGTGCAACATATCAAAGGCTGGTGAATATGATGTTCAAGGATCAGATTGGACAAACTATGGAGGTTTACATAGATGATATGGTGGTAAAATCCGTAAAAGCTGAGGATCACCTAAGGGACTTGGAGGAAGCATTCGATATCCTTGACAAATATAACATGAAACTTAATCCTTCAAAATGTCACTTTGGTGTTAAAGCAGGTAAATTCTTAGGATACATGGTGACCAAGAGAGGCATTGAAGCTAGCCCAGAACAAATCAAAGCCTTAGTGAATAACAAATCTCCTGCCAATGCTAAGGATATCTAGAGGCTAACAGGCAGGATAACAGCTTTGAACAGATTTATATCCAAATCCTCAGAGAAGTGCAAAGAATTCTATGATATCCTAAGGAAGAACAAGAAATTTGAGTGGACTGAGAAGCATGAAAATGCCTTAAGAGCTCTCAAAGATTACCTATCCTCAGCCCCGGCCTTGATGAAACCAGAAAAAGGCGATGTGCTATCCTTATTATTTTGGTCAAAAATCACACAAGGATAATGCAACCAAACTTTATGTAAATGGGGTATGATGCTTGGTTTGTAGAAAAAGTAAAGGATCACTTCAATGTGAAATATGCAAAGACACAATGATTTATACGAGGAAAAAGCCCTTGATCAATGTATGATCTCCGGCATAAAAAACCTCGGGTGATGGCAACTACCGATCACCAAACTTCAATATAAGAAAAATGGTTACAACTTTGGATGATAATGAGCTGAGTACAAGGATCACTATAGTTTCGAGTGTCTAAGCGTGTGAGAGTTGCGTTGTGTGTCCTTCCGAATGAGGAAGAGTGTTATATATACAAGTGTAGGTGACCTATTTTAGGTAAAAAGACTAATAATCAGCTCATTACCCCTTTAGAAATAAAAGTAAATCTAGCCTAAATTATCGCCCTTAAATCATGCCATGTTTCCATATCCTTCACAACGTCCATCTCCGATTAAGCACATGCCATAGTTGTAAAGACGTGTCCTTTAATTGAGATGCTTAAGAGCGGATCCTGCTAGATGTCCTGCAAAACAACATTAAATTCAACGAAAGCAACTGTTAGCATGAGGATCCTATGATGGTCCGTGATCCTGATCCTGGAACTCTGCTGAGGATCACTATCTGTCAAAGAAACAAGGATCACTGGTTAGGATCACATGTGAGGATCATGTATTGTAAAAATCCAGCCCTAACAATTGCCCCCAAAATATAAGGAGTTCATTGTAAATTAACGAGTTATATTTTGCTTTGATCTTATCTGCAACGAACAATTCGGATAACTAGCCGTTAATTTCGAACTAGCCGTTGCAACCTTTACGTCATTGAGGTGACATCCCTGCAAATCATGATTATAAATAGGAGATAGGGTTAGGATCAATCTTCATTTAAATTCAAGATATTCTCCCTTTATAATCTCTACCGAAGATTAATCAGGTATTCTCTTCTCTTTCTTCCCTCTCTTGCTCTGTTTTTCTGCTTTTATCCTGCCAAGAGTATGTTGCTTCGAAATTCTCCTCACAAGGATCACAAGAAGATCAGTCCCTTGAAAAGCCAAGGGATCGTCAAAGACTCTCCTACAGAGAGGTGCTGTTTTACTGATGCTCATGTTGATAGGATCCGTCACTGTTTTCCGGCGGATACCGTCTTCAAGTCTTTTACTCCCACCGCTCTGAGTGACTTCGTTTCCGACGCCTGGGTGGCCTTTCCTGCAACTCCGTTTACCATAGGATATTCATATCCTTTTCCAGCTTTCACCCAGTCCTTCTTTTCTCTGACCGGTATGTCCTACATCCAGGCCATGCCGATGATCTGGAGGCTTCTGTGTACCCTTGAGAGGATCATCGAGCAGGAGGGGATTGACTTAGGGATGCCGGAGCTGGCCGAGTTATATGATCTTACCACATTTGGTTCCTGTCGATACTTGTTGAAACGGAAAGCTGGAGAGGATCACCCTGTTTTTAAGGTCACAAAAAATGATACCAACTGGAAGCGACGATTTTTCTTTGTTAGGAGAGATACCATCCCTAACGGGGAGGATCTGCCCAAGGAGTGGGCTACTCATGGTAGGATAGAGGATCCTGAAAGGATCGCCATCAAACTTGTCTCTTATGATGAGGATCACTAATGTCTTTTTTGTCTCTTGTGTTTTTTCAGCTATATCCGTTACTCATCTCAAGTTAACTCCTGCTGCAAGAGAGAGAGTTTTAGCTTTCAAGAAGCTTGATCCTGAGACCGGAAGTTTTCAAGTCACCATCCAAGATTCACAAGAAGTATCCTCCGCATCTGCCACAATGTCAAGTAAGTATCCTTACCAAAAAGTAAGTTCTATGCAAAAATATTAAATTAGTTAGGAGACTTATCTTGTTTTGATTGTGTAGGTGCTGGGAAATCTGCTAAATCCGCCAAGTCTGCCTCCTTGTTTGGGATTGATGATCTTGCCAACGTCAAGTCTTCGAAGAAGAAGACTCCTGCTGCTAGTCCCTCTGCTTCAGCCCCTAAATTACCCATTAGGGGTAAGGGAAAGAAGAGGAAGGCTCCAGAGGATCTTCAAGGATTTCCTCTGCTCCGCCAACAGTTTCTCGACTATGTCAATGAGGTAAGGATCATTGCCCCTGTCGGTTATCCTGATGGTATTGAGGATCACCTGTGTCTGACGTCATATCCTGTTTTTCTTGCAGAGATTTACCGAAATAGAGACTTATGTTAATCACGTTGAAGATCAAGACCGCCAGATTGCCGACCTTCAACAGATGGGTGTGCTGAAGGATCTCAAGATAGCTGATCTTGAGAAGGAGCTCCGGGCTACCAAGGATAAAGCTGTCAAAGCACTGATCAGCTTTGACTACGAGAAGCGTGACATCACCCAGGATGCTAAGGTCTCTGCTGCGATAACTATGTATAAGATCCAGCTGCATATGGCTGCGGAGGCTCAGGATCCTTCCTTTGACAAAGGCACATGGGACGTGGAAGGTTGGAAGGCAAGGCTAGCAGAGTTGGAGGATGACGATGATGCTGAGGATATCCCAATGCTGGAGGGTGGTGATGCTGGCAAGGATCAGGGTGGAGAAGCTAGTGGAGCCTGTTTTGGTCAAAAATCACACAAGGATAATGTAACCAAACTTTATGAAAACGGGGTATGATGCTTGGTTAATTATGAAAGTAAAGGATCACTTTTGTGATAAAGATGCAAAGACACGATGATTTATACGAGGAAAAAGCCCTTGATCAATGAATGATCTCCGGCATAAAAAACCTCGGGTGATGGCAACTACCGATCACCAACTTCAATATAACAAAAATATGATTACAACTTTGGATGATAATGAGCTGAGTACAAGGATCACTATTGCTTTTGGTGTCTAAGTGTGTGAGAGTTGTGTCGTATGTCGTGTGTGTTCTTCCGAATGAGGAAGAGTGGTATTTATACGTGTGTAGGTGACCTATTTTAGGTAGCTAAACTAATATTCAGCTCATTACCCTTTTAGAAATAAAGATAATCTAGCCTAAATTGCTGCCCATGAATCAAGCCATGTTTCCATATCCTGTGCAACGTCTATCTCTGATTTAGCTCTTGCCATATTTGTGAAGACGCGTCCCTGGATCATGGTCTTTAGAGCATATCCTGCTAGATGTTCCTGCAAAACAATATTGTATTAAGCGGAAGTGGCCGTTAGTACGAGGATCACCATAATGTCCCATGATCCTGATCCTGAAGTTCTGCTGAGGATCACTGTCTGCCAAAGAAACAAGGATCACTGGTTAGGATCATGTGTAAGGATCACCTATAAAAATCCAGCCCTAACAATTGCCCCCAAAATATAAGGAGTTAATTGTAAATAGACGAGTTATATTTTGTTTCGATCTTATCTCTAACGGGCGACTCCAAGAAACTAGCCGTTATGCTCGGACTAGCCGTTGTGATCATTACGTCAGAGATGTGACAATCCTGCAGATCATGATTATAAATAGGAGATAGGGTGAGGATCAGTTTGTATTTAAATTCGAGATACACTCCCCTTATATTCTGCACCGAAGGTTGTTCAGGTATCCTCTTCTTCTCTCTTTCCCTTCTTCCTTTTCTTTGCTCTGTTTTTTCTACTCCGTCTCTGTTTCTATTCCGTCACAAAACATGTTGCTCCGGAATTCTCCACACAAGGATTCCAAGAAGGATAGTCCCTTAAAAAGCCAGGGGATTATCAAGGATTCTCCTACGGAGAGGTGTTGCTTTAGTGATGCCCACGTAGACAAAATTCGTCACTGCTTTCCGGCGAATGCCGTTTTTAAATCCTTTGATCCTACTGCTTTGAGTGACTATATCTCGGATGTCTGGGTGGCTTTTCCTGCTACCCCGTTTGCTATAGGGTACTCGTATCCTTTTCCAGACTTTACCCAGTCTTTCTTTTCCTTAACCGGCATCTCTTACGTCCAAGCTATGCCGATGATCTGGAGGGTTCTTTATACCTTCGAGAAGATCATCGAGCAGGAAGGGATTGATCTGGGGATGGCGGAGTTAGCTGAGTTTTACGATCTCACCACCTTCGGTTCTCACCGATATTTGTTGAAACGGAAAGCTGGGGAGGATCACCCAATCTTCAAAGTTACTAAGAATGATACCAACTGGAAACGTCGGTTTTTCTTTGTTAAGAGGGATTCAATCCCGGATGGGAAGGATTTGCCCAAGGAATGGGCCACTCATGGTAGGGTAGAGGATCCTCGAAGGATCACTATCAGTCCTGTCTCATATGATGAGGATCACTGATGTCTTTTTTCCTTTGTCTTTTATGCAGCTATTTCCATTGCTCGTCTGAAATTAACCCCTGCTGCAAAAGAGAGAGTGTTAGCTTTTAAAAAGCTTGATCCTGAAGTTAGAAGCTTCCAAATCACTATCCAAGATTCTCAAGAGATATCCTCTGCATCTGCCACAATGTCAAGTAAGTATAAAAAGTAAGTTTTATGTAAAAGTATTTAATTTAACAAGGGAACTTATCTTGTTTTTGAATTGTGTAGGTGCTGGAAAATCTGCCAGGTCTGTCAAATCTGCCTCTAAATTTGGGTTAAGTGATCTTGCCAATGTTACGTCTTCAAAGAAGAAGGAGGCTCCTGCTGCCAGTCCTTCAGCATCAGCTCCCAAAGCATCTATCCGGGGCAAGGGAAAAAAGAGGAAGACCACTGAAGATCTACAAGGATTTCCCCTACTCCGTCAGCAATTCCTTGATTATGTGAATGAGGTAAGGATCACTGGCCCTGTAGGTTATCCGCCTAGCGTATCCTGCTTTTCTTGAGGATCATATGATCTTATGCTTATCTTTTTCTTCTCCTGTTGCAGAAACTTGCCGAGATTGAGACCTATCTTGGCCATGTTGAGGACCAAGAGAGCCAGATTGCTGACCTTCAACAAATGGGCGTGCTTAAGGATCTCAAGATAGGAGATCTTGAGAAGGAACTCCGGGTCATGAAGGCTGAGGCTGCTCAGAGGTTGATTGATATGGATAACGAGAAGCAGGAGATCACCCAAGATGCTAAGGTCTCCGCGGCAATTGCTATGTATAAGATACAACTTCAGATGGCCGAGGAGGCTCAGGATCCTACCTTTGACAAAAGCTCGTGGGATGTTGAAGGTTGGAAGGCAAGGCTTGCAGACCTGGAGGATGAGGATGAGGCTGAGGAGATCCCCATGCTAGAGGGTGGTGATGCTGAGAAGGATGAAGGTGGAGATGCTGGTGGTGATGAAGCAGCGAAGGTGTAGGCTGCATGATTGGGCAATGATGGAAACTTCTAGACATAGCCGGAGCCCAATTTTTTAGGATTGGTAGTGGTTTTTTGTGGTAGTGGTGTTTGTGAACAATTATGGTTTGTAATTTCTGAACAATAGTTTTTTAGGGTTAAGGATCCTGGATCCTTTGAACAATGGGTAGGATTGCAAAAGGTGGAGGGATCCTCTGTTTGGGGGATGAAGCCTTTGTGATCCTGCCGCTTTTACTTTCCTGCATAATGCTAAGACCGCATAGACAATGGACACCCTTTGCCAACCCATGTGGACGGGCCACGTTTTGCTGGTAGAAATGTGGGTTGGCAATTTTGACAACTTTTTTGAAAGGGTTAATGATCCTTTTGTTTAATAATATAACTTAACTTTTCTGGCTTATCTCGTGTTGTTATTCTTATCTTATTGTTTCTTAGTTGTCTTTGTAATATATTTGCAAGAGTTGAAAATATATTTAATAAACTTAGGATATGATCCTAGATCAAATATCCTGATATTGAAAATATTCAAAGTATTTTAGTTCAAGGATCATAGGTTTGGTTGTCAAAGTATAAGGGTCGGTTAGGATAATGAATATAATCAAAATAGTCAAGGATCATACCTGAGGATCCTAGTCAGGGTCCTATCCTTATGTGTTTTACCTTTGACAAACCTGAAAAACGAAGCACAACTTGGGACTAAGCCAATGTAAGAAGTAAATTAGTAACTGGGGTCATGCCCAAAGGATAACTGAGAATGATCCCAGAGGATCACTGGGGACAAGCCCAAAGGATAACTGGGGACAAGCCCAAAGGATAACTGGGGACAAGCCCAAAGGATCGTATGTAAACTGGAGTATGGCCCTTTCTGGCAACTATCCAAACTTAGTGACATGAAAATGTCAAAACCTTAGCTAACGTGAAAACGTTAGAAACCTTAGGAACGGATGTATGGTGCGTCCACCATTATACGTAGGATCCTAAATATAGCCAGTACGATGAGGTTGTCAGCCCCGAAAGTGGGTACTGGTCCCAAAGACGTGAACTATACCAGGATCATCGTGCGCTGCTGGCGGAAACTGGGGATAATCCCAAGGATAACTGGGGTTGGACCCAAGGATCTGTGGTGCTTTTTGGAGATCTTTGACGATTTGCTGAAGATACCTGAACTATCATAACTCAAATGGTTTGTGAGTAGAGGATGAAGGATACATGATCCTTATCCTTAGGTAAAAAGTAAGAAAATGCAATAGTTTTAGGATAAGCATATTACCAGGGTAAGGATCACCGATATCTTCGGGATCCTTCAAGGATACTTCTATGTAAGGATCACATGCAGGAAGGATCATGTTCACATGAAATATTTCTTTAAGTGAACAGCATTCCAGGCTCTTGGTAACAAGTTTCCCTCCATGGTTAGCAACCTGTATGCCCCCTTTCCTGCTTCAGCTTCAATCAAGTAGGGACCTTCCCATTTTGGTGCTAGCTTCCCGTCAGCAGGATTGATAGTATTTTGAAATGCTTTTCTTAACACCATATCTCCGACTTGGAACTTCCTTATCCTGACATTCTTGTTGTAGGCACCAGCCATCCTTTGTTGGTAGCTTGCCATCCTTATCCTAGCTAGATCCCTGTTTTCCTCAATAGTATCCAAATCCTGAGTTAGGATTGTAGTATTTTCTTCAGGATCACGAGCACTTGTTCTAGCAGTTGGGATCACCATCTCTGTTGGGATCACTGCTTCTGCCCCAAATACTAAAGAGAAGGGTGTTTGACCGGTGGCATTCTTGGGAGTTGTCCTATCAGCCCATAGCACATAAGGTAACTCTTCTGCCCATTTCCCTTTCTTGGATCCTAGCCTCTTCTTCAGATTGTTGATGATGATCTTGTTGGATGATTCTGCTTGACCATTGGCTTGTGGGTGAACTGGTGTTGATGTGATCATCTTGATTCCCCAATTGTTACAAAAGTTAGTGGTTCTGCTTCCAATGAATTGGGAACCATTATCACATACAATTTCAGAGGGAATGCCAAATCTAGTTATAATATTTCTTTTGATAAAGGATATAACTTCTTTTTCTCTGACTTGAGCAAAGGCTTCAGCTTCTATCCATTTAGAGAAGTAGTCAGTCATGGCAAGCATAAATACTTTTCCACCGGGTGCTTTAGGGAGCTTGCCAACTATATCCATCCCCCATCTCATGAATGGCCAAGAGGATGGTATGGGGTGTAGTAATTCAGCTGGTTGGTGAAGGATATTGCTATGTCTTTGGCAAGGATCACACCTCTTAGCATACTCTATAGCATCCCTTTTCATGGTTGGCCAGTAGTATCCTGTTCTAAGGATCCTTGAGAATAATGCCCTGCCCCCAGTGTGGTTTCCACAATCTCCTTCATGGAAGTCCCTCAACACTTCTTTAATTTCAGGATCCTCAATACATCTTAAATATGGTCCTGCAAGGGATCGTTTATATAGCACATTATTCAAGATTGTGAATTGAGATACCTTGATCCTGAAAGCTCTAGGATTTTCTCCCATTGGAATCTCTCCGTTTTGCAAGTATTTCATTATTGGTGGGATCCATGATCCTGAATAAGGTTGAGCTTCTTCACTAGGGATTACTGCAGTATCCTCTACTATTTCCATGGCCACCTGATTTTCAATAGCAGGAGCCAGGATATGGATGATAGGGATACTTGTATCTTCTGGAATCTTCAAGGATGATCCTAGGTTGGCCAATGCATCAGCCCCTGTGTTCTCCTCCCTTGGTACCTGTGTCAAGCTGAAAGAAACAAAAGAGAGTGCCAATTCTTTGACTATCTCTAAATATTTGGTTAGTTTTTCACCTTTAACAGCATAGGATCCGTTAAAGTGATTAGTGATCAATAATGAATCTACATATACGTTAAGATACTTTACCCCCATATCCTTAGCGATTTGTAAGCCAGCGATTAGGGCTTCATACTCAGCCTCATTGTTAGTCGCTTGGAACTCACAGGCTATGGAGTGGGGTATTATGTCCCCCTGTGGCGATTTTAGTAGGATCCCTAGCCCTGTGCCTTTGATATTTGAGGATCCGTCAGTGTGTAGGATCCAAGGATCCTTGGTCTCATCCAGCTGCTGGACCTCCAATTCTGCTTCCTTTTGTAGATCACTACTGAAATCAGCCACAAAGTCAGCTAACGCTTGAGATTTAATGGCTGTTCTTGGTTCGTATCTTATATCATGGGCACTAAGCTTTACTGCCCACTTAGCCATTCTCCCTGACATATCTGGTTTCCTGAGGACATTCTTAATTGGAAAATTAGTTCTAACAACAATAGTATGGGTTTCAAAATAATGTCTTAACTTAGTCGATGCCATGATTAAGGCAAGGATAAGTTTTTCGAGGTGTGAGTACCTGGATTCGGCATCAAGTAGACTTTTACTTACATAGTAGATAGGATATTGTGTACCTTCGTGATCCTTAACAAGGACAGCACTTACAGTGGTTGAGGATACCGCCAGATATAAGGATAACACATCTCCTTTTTCCGGTTTTGCTAATGCTGGTGCTGAGGACATATACTCTTTTAGGGCTTGTAAAGCATTCTCATGCTTCTCAGTCCATTCGAACTTCTTATTCTTCCTTAGGATATCGTAAAATTCTCTGCATTTCTCTGAGGATTTCGATATGAACCTGTTTAAAGCTGCTATCCTGCCTGTCAGTCTTTGAACATCCTTGGCATTGGCAGGAGATTTGATATTTATTAATGCTTTGATTTGTTCCGGGCTTGCTTTAATGCCCCTCTGGGTTACCATGTATCCTAAGAACTTTCCTGCCTTAACACCAAAATGGCATTTTGAAGGATTAAGTTTCATGTTGTAACTATCAAGGATATCGAATGCTTCTTCCAAGTCCCTTAGGTGATCCTCAGCTTTCTTTGACTTGACCACCATATCATCTATGTACACCTCCATAGTTTTTCCAATTTGATCTTTGAACATCATATTTACCAGCCTTTGATATGTTGCACCTGCATTTCTTAGTCCAAAAGGCATGGCAATATAACAATATAAACCGGTTGGGGTCATAAAGGCTGTATCCTCTTGGTCAGATGGTTCCATCTGGATTTGTTGGAACCCAGATGATGCATCCATAAAGGTCAACAGTTCATGCCCCGCTGTTGCATCCACCATGGAGTCAATGTGGGGTAATGGGAAAGGATCCTTGGGACATGCCTTGTTCAGATCAGTGAAGTCGACACATACCCTCCACTTTCCGTTTTTCTTTTGGACAACAACCACATTGGCTAACCATTTTGGATACTTTACCTCTCTGATCATACCTGCTCGAAGTAGTCTCTCTACTTCTTCTTGTATAATGGCATTCCTTTCTGGTGCAAACTTCCTCCTTTTTTGATGGATTGGTTTGATAGACTTGTCAATGCCAAGTTTGTGAGTAATAATATCCTTAGATATACCTGTCATATCTTCATGTTTCCAAGCAAAGGTAGATTTTCTTCTTTTGAGGAAGGATATCATGTCTTCTTTCATCTTGCCAAGGATCCCTGACCCGATATAGATTTTTGATTCAGGATCACTAGGATCCAAGAGGATTTCATCTACATCTTGTTCCCTTGCCTCCAAGACATTCCTTGGAGGATACTGTAATTGCTATTGCTCCCTGGGCTTCGAGGTTGGCTTCATGGATGAGGTATAGCAATCCTTAGCCTCTTGCTGATCACTGTCGATTTTGATTATCCCCCATGGGCTAGGGAGCTTCACACATTGATGGTAGGTAGATGGAACTGCTTTCATGTCATGTATCCAAGGCCTGCCAAGGATAACGTTGCAACAAGATAAACAGTCAATCACACAAAATTTTTGGTAATTATGTAATCCTTCCACGTAGATTGGGAGTTTGATGTCCCCAGAGTTTTCTTCGTTTCCCCACTGAATCCTACAAGCACGGAGGATCTTGGTGTGATGTCTGATTCTGGGATTCCCATCTTCTTCAAGACATCAAACTGGATAATGTTCACTGAGCTCCCTCCGTCAATAAGGATCCTGCGGACAAAATGGTTAGAGATAAAGAGAGTGATAACTAAACTATCATGGTGAGGATCCTGAATGTTAATGCGATCATCCTCATCAAATGTTATCATCTTCCCTTTTGAGATACTTGAGGTTCTAATAGGCCTTTCTCCATTATCCATTTTTGATTCTTTTGCATGTCTTTTGGCCGCTGAAAAGGATGTACCACAGATGTCTGATCCTCCGGATATAAAGTTAATCACTTGTGCGTTTGCCGGAGGTGCTGGAGCCTTTTCAGGGATCCTTTCAGGATCCTGGGTCCTTTGCTTTTTTCTCCCCAACAATTCTTTTAGATGCCCCTTGCTTAGCAGGTATCCAATTTCTTTTCTTAAGGCTATGCAATCTTCAGTCAGATGCCCGAAATCCTCATGGTATGCACACCATTTGGACTTATCTTTAGTCCCGGATGGTTTATCATTCTTCCTGGGCCATCTGGCTTTTTCACCTAGATTCTGCATTGCAAGGATCAGTTCATGATTATCAACGGAGAAACAATATTCTGAGATTGGAGGATAATCTTCATCATCCTCTTCCTGGTCTACAGCATGCACATTCTTGTTCTCGTTTCTATGGTAGGATTTGAACTTGTTGCTTTTGAAGGAGGATCCTTGCTTATCTTGTTTTGAGGATCCTACTTGTCTTTCCTGGATCCTCTTGTCATCCTCTAGCCGGATAAACCTGA